>NW_020439081.1:422925-451118 GCF_000699045.2 Agrilus planipennis
TAAGTAATTACTTGCACACAGAATAAATATATATAATAATAAATTGAAAATGTTTGATATTATAAAAAAATCACCAAAACAGAAGCTTATGGGCTATGAAGAACCAATATTACGACAGTTGAGTGATTTTCCGATATTAGTTGATTCTAATTTAAGTTTTTGAAATAGCAATATACGTTTAACTGTAATTTTAATCAACTGCCTACGATATAATAAATATGTACTTACATGTCTTTGTTGACTTTATATCTCCAATAGATTGGACGACCACCTTTAGCTTTGGGTAGTTTTGTAGATTTGGAGGGTCAGTCTTGCCTCCATGTTTTGTCTTGATAACTAAAAAGATAAAAAATAAGTAAGTTAAAATCCAGAATAAAAATTTTAAAAAAGGAAATATTAAAAAAATTTCCTAGTGTAAAGGGAAAGGTTTTAAATTAAGTTAAAATTAAAGGATACAAACATCTAAATGTAGCGTCAGCAAATTGGACAAAATTTTAAAGTAAACAAAAAGAAAGTAAATTCTTGAATGAAGTTAACAAAAAAACAAATTAAGGAAAATAAAAACAAAGAACAGGAAAGTAAATTAAAAGAAACAAATGATAGGAAAAATGTTGATTAAACACAAGTAAAAAGATAAAAAGTAGATGCAAGAATAAAAGAATATTAATAAATAAAACTCGTTGATGCACCTTGCTTTGGGTGATGTGGACTTTTGAATTGGAGCTTGATTATCCTCTTTTCAATGTTCTGTAAACTCCACATTTCTATTGAATTGGATTACACCATTATTGGTACTGGGAAGCTTTACAGTGTGTGACTCTGGTTGATCCCAATTTCAAATCCTGTTTATTAAAAAGAAATAATTTGAAAATAGGCTTAATGTGCAGAAAACGTTTACAGATTAAGTTTAAAGAAATGTGAGTTTTTATTAAAAGCTTTACGTAAAAAATTAAAATCTTTAATATTGTTAAAGTAAATTAAAAGAAAAAAAAATTAAGGATAAAGTTTTTACACTAAATAAATTGAAAGGAAATAGATAGAAACAAAGGATATCGGAATGATGAAAAGTTTTAAAATGGTCTTATAGTAAATAAATATAGTAAACAGAAAATAAAAGGTAAGTAAAACGAAAGAAAAGAAAAAAAAGTCAATAAAAAGATAAAACCAACTTCCAAAAATAAATAAACACATTAACAAGTAACTAAAAAGTATGGTAAATGTGTAAATCTTACATTTCGTTTACGTTCCTGTTGCTTTGATTGAGTTTACATTAGAGAAACGACATCGACATGATAGTGCTAATGTTTTCTGCTGGACTTGATGTCCTGCTTAACTGTACATTTCCATTGCCTTTGATCGTCCACCATTTAGACTGCAGGTTCTAATAATAAAGAAAAAATAAGAAATTTTCTAAGTAAAATAATTTCAATAAATCTCACATCTCCTAGATCTTCTTTGCCTTTGCTGCGTTGGGATGATAAAACTGACAATATGTGGTCCAAAATCAATCTTGTCTTGGCCTGAAGTCCTGGGCACTGTAAGCTGATAATGAAATACGTATTTGTTAAAAAACTTTTAATAGACCAAAATCACCTAACATTAAAAGTAAAAATGCGCTGGTGAGAATTTATTTGCGGAAACTACAACTTTAATCAAAACTAAACATAAATATAAACGCTGTTATCTGTCTAATCAGCTATTTCGAGAGTTACAGTTTGGCATAAAAATAGTAAGTAACGAGATCCGTTGCAAAATTCCATTTAGTGAAACTGTTAAAAATTAGCAGTGAAACAAAACTATTTTAAAAACGAATGATCTTTGACGGTTTTAAACAATGACGAAACGTCATTATTTTTCATCTAATTTTTAATATTTAGCATCACTTTGTTTAATTACAAATGTTTAACAGCTTCTCCAAATCAACTTTTGCAGATGTATCTTCTGCAATTTGTTATCTACTGTGTTTTATGCACCAGTAATTTTCTTAATAGTTTAGCTCCCCAATCTTCCTAAGGGGAATACCGAATTAATGAGGAATTTTACAGTTCGTCACTGGAGCAAAGGATTACTGGCGCTATCGATAAACCTAAATACGGAGAGCACTTGAACTAGATGGAAATCCTAAAAATTTGCAACTGTGCAGCATACTATATAATTTCGAGTTCGATTGAAAATAAATCTTTAATTCAAACCAATAAACCACCACCTCGTCCTGCAGCCATAAAAAATGCTAGCGAAAATTACCTTTCCTTCCCGAACTTCCTCTTCTTGCAACGGTACAAAAGCTAAATCATTTCACGATCCCTTTAAAATTCTTTCATCATCAGTCCTAAGACTAGTTACAAACGCACCTCCACTTTTTCCTATCCTGAGCGAAACTTCGCATTCCCCTAAAACTAGAACATCTTACATCCTTAACTATTTACGAACAGGAATCTGATGTAGGCCTACGTCTACTCTTCTATCCTAACCATCAACTAAAATTCAAAGCGTTCAAATAATATAAGTAGTTAAAAATTTAAATCGAAAATACACTTTTTTTATCGTAGTTATTTATACCGATATCTACTTATTTAAAATTATAATTAAAAAAAAAATGAATTCTGAATGAAAAATTATACAGAGGATTATTCTTATACTGATGAAGGTTCTATATAATAAAGAGAAAGACAAATAGATAAATATTCTCCATTGACCTTCTTCAAAACATTCTGTAGGACCATATGTTGTTGGACAAAATACTGTATTTAGTTAATTAATTTTTGGAAATAAATAACGATTAAAACGTCTAGTAAAAGGATTAAACTAACTATGTCGGCTATTTTCAATATCTAGGATACTATCATTTAGTCAAGAATTTTATTTGGTCACCATCATCATAAAGTCGTTAGTCCTAAGACTGGTTGGACACGCACCTCCGCTCTTTCCTATCCTGAGCTAAAAACTAGAATATCTTACATCCTTAACTATTTGCGAACAGGAATCTAATCTAGATCTACCTCTACTGCTCTTAACTCCTGTTTCTGCCTTTAACATGTCCTATCCTATTCTTTCTAATACAACTTCATTTCTAACCTTCTCTATCCACGGTATCCTCATTCATCTTTTTGTGAGTATTTTCGGAATTCCTGAAAGACTTGTTTTACTATTTATGCCCGCCTCGGCTAAGAAAATGTAACACTTCCGGTAAATTCAAATCAGTTGGATTATCAATAATTTCATATATTAACCAGTTTAATGTATCGAAAGTGATTCACCCATCAAATTATAAAGTAGCGGAAACGTTACGTACTTAATGACAAAAAATTAGACAAAATCTTTTATCTGGCTTTTTTTTTCAATAACACGACACAACTCCAATAACACATCAAAACACACGAAACATTCTGTTACGAAAGAAGAAATAGTCGTAAACTAACGTAAGGCCTGTTTTTTTTTTTAACAAAATACTGTTTGTTGAAGTTATCAACTGCTGGCTGAACAACTCAACGTCAATTTGTTGATGGTTTGTCAATACATTGAAGATCTCATCTCTCACAGTTGTCTGTCTCATTCACTCACTCAAGTATGAGTTTTGAAAAAAAATTCCATTCGATTTTTTCAAAATTTTCATTTATAAAAACCTTATTCTGACAATAATGAACACAAAAAAAAAGAATTATCCAATTTGGTACAGTCATTCTGAAGTTCAGCGCATACTTTAATGTTTATTTATACAGATTTTTACGTATCTCGTCATACATACTACTAATAATTTTGATAAAAATAAGTAGATATATCTAGAATCACATTAACAAACGTATTTCAATGTATATTAAGAAATTATTACTACGTAGTACAATACTAAATTACCTATAACATATAATATCAAAAAAAAAAATAGAAATAAGACATTAGGTATTTCAATTTAAAGGAAACTTAGATTTAACAGTCTGGCTAACTTTTATACCTAAGTATACCTATAAAATTAATAATTAATATGAAAAATTAAATATTTACTTATTAATAAAGAGTTGAGACTGTAAAATTTATAGTTTTGTTTTATTGGTAAAATTTTATTATAAGTTGAAGCTTATGTGTGCTTTATCGTGCACGTTTTTTTAGAGGACGATGCCTGAAAGTCATGATTATCTTTTGTTCGTCGCAGATAAGAGAAAACACAGCCACGTTGTAACACTGTAGTTAATAACGTCTTATATTCGTTTAAAAATTTCATTCAATAAAAATTAAATAAGCTGGACAATTGTTTATTTAGTTAGTTAGATGAAAATTAAGAATTTCTACGTCAAGAAACCTTTATTAAAACAGTCTTAGTGAATTAATTAAGAAAATTTAAACTAATTTGAAAAACTAAATTAATTTTTTTAAAATAAATCAGTCAAATAAAGCATTCTTGGGTAGCAAAAATCCTGAATAAGTAAAAACCATCCGAAAGATCCTAAAGGATTTTTATTAAAATTACATCTTACACAATATTGCCCTAACTTGAGACAAATATACAGGATGTCCCAAGCAAGCGGGTTTCTTCAATAACTGGTTTATAGTTGAAGATATCAAAGAAAGTTTCCTACAAAAGTGCTACCATATAAGTATCTTCATATCTTCAATCTATTTTCAATTATACAGAGTGTCCCATTTTTCCTGGACGCTACCTAACTTCATTTTTTTTTTAATAGAATGCCCCATTTTTTATTGCATTTTTGAATTTCTCGTTAAACTTAAATACCACTTTGTTAACCATATATTAAATGCATCAATTTCCATAAAATTCTCCGCCATTTTGAATATTTCCGAAGCGAAAGCACACAGAGGTGTGCTATTTTCACACATAGCTTCAATCGAAAATAATTTTAGGATATGAAGATACTTATATGGTACCACTTTTGTAAGAATTTGTTTTTTGATATCTTCAATTGTAAAGAAGTTATTGAAGAAACCCGCTTGCTTGGGACACCCTCTATACTTTATTATTACCTATGTATTTCTATTCAGATATCAAAAATACATTAAAACATTTTTTACACTCCGCTACTTCAAAAACTAAGCCAGACAGAAGAAAAATAGACCAAAGCTGTTTCATAGAAGATAAAATATCCTATAAAACACCCTGGAAAGCATATATTTAATTTAAGATCTTTTCTTTATAATTTTCTTCTTCTTTCTCTTAATTTAGTTTGCTTTTAATACTTTCCTTTATTTTTTTATATAAATTAATACCTACTTTCTTTATTTTACNTTTTTGAATTTCTCGTTAAACTTAAATACCACTTTGTTAACCATATATTAAATGCATCAATTTCCATAAAATTCTCCGCCATTTTGAATATTTCCGAAGCGAAAGCACACAGAGGTGTGCTATTTTCACACATAGCTTCAATCGAAAATAATTTTAGGATATGAAGATACTTATATGGTACCACTTTTGTAAGAATTTGTTTTTTGATATCTTCAATTGTAAAGAAGTTATTGAAGAAACCCGCTTGCTTGGGACACCCTCTATACTTTATTATTACCTATGTATTTCTATTCAGATATCAAAAATACATTAAAACATTTTTTACACTCCGCTACTTCAAAAACTAAGCCAGACAGAAGAAAAATAGACCAAAGCTGTTTCATAGAAGATAAAATATCCTATAAAACACCCTGGAAAGCATATAATATGAAAAATTGATATCGAATTATCAATTTTTTGACGAACTCGTAACAATTATAATTACCAGCACATTTTTATATATATTTACTACTACAATCGTCTCTCATCTAAAATTCCGCTGGTTTATAATAATCACGACTAATTCTTACCATTTTCTTTATAACAATTAACAACTTTCCTTATTTCATGTTTACATCATAAAGGAAACCCAGAGGAAAATTTCAGTTATATCTAGGACCAAGCGTTTAGCCTAGGCATTGATGAGTCACGATTGTAACAAAAGGTTAGAAAAGAATGCGTCAACAATTTAGAAAAACACTAGCACCTATCTCTTCCTCTAGGTGTTTGATTAGGTAATTATATTAAGGAGCATTAAGACCAAGTTTCAAGTAATTCAAACCACAAACAATAACGTTCCATACAAACTTTGCTACCCTTTTAAGTCATTTCAGGATTTGAAATTCCGAATATCCATCCTTATTTCTTGTATACTTTAGGCATAAAGAAGTCTAAGGGAAAATTCAACAACATCCATTCAAAAACGTTTGTGCAAGCAAAAGTTTCAGATAAAATGTTGCTAACTGACATTTCTAAGAAAAATTACTTCAAAACATGATATTTATTAACTGATTGCGTTTATAACGTAGTCAACTTGTTGTGTATACTCTTTTTTGTGAACTTTCTTAAGGTTTTTCAACTGCAAAACTACTAAAAGTTCACAAAACCCGAGGTTAAATATTTTAAAATGCCGAAATAATAGGTGTTTCAAGTTTCAAGGAAATCTGACCAAAAACAGTAATGTTCCAAACAAACTTAGCCACCCTTTTTAACCTTCTGGGGACTTGAATTTCGAAATATTAATCCTTATTTTTTGTACATGTTTTAAATGAAACCTAGGGGAAAATTTCAACTATCTAGGACCTAGTGTCTTGCCTGGGCATTGATAAGTCAAAAATGTGTCAACAATTCAGAAAAAAGCTAGTATCTTTTCCTTTGGAAGAGCAACAACATCCCTTCAAAAATATTAGGGTAAGCAAAAGTTCTATATAAAATATTCCTATTTTCCTTGCAAGATATTCAAAAGAAAAACGTTTATGTAACCATTTTGGAAAAGATAACTTTTCCAACTTTTCGTGAAAATGATTGTAAGTTAATGGAAGTTAATATTTCAGTTTCCTCAATGCACTGAAATATAATACGTAACTTTTACTGTTAATTGGAATTTATAAGAAAAATTACTTCAAAACATGAAATTCGTTAACTGATTAACTTTACATAGGTAACTTGTTGTATTACCCTTTTTGTGATTTTTTTTTAGGTTTTTTAGCTGAAAAATTACAAAAAATTCACAAAATTAATTATCCAGTGGTTTTAATTTTTCAGTGCCGAAGGAGGTGTTAGATTAGGTAATTATATCAAGGAGCATTAAGACCAAGTTTCAAGTAAATCTGATCACAAACAATAATGTTTCACACAAGCTTTGCTACCCTGTTTAACCCCCTTCGGACGTGAATTTCGAAATAGTCATCCTTATTTAAAGGGAAGGAAACCTATGGGAAAATTTCAGCTATCTAGGATCAAGCGTCTAGCCTGGGCGTTGATGAATCAGGATTCTAACAAAATGCCACAAAAGAAGAAAGAACAATTTGGAAAAAAGAAGCTCCTCGAGATTTGACTTTCCTTAACCAGACTACAACTGTTTTTATTGAAAAAAACAAACACATTTTAATTTTTGATGTTGCAAATTTTCTTCGTAATTTTTTCCGTATTACACCTTTAGCAGTCAATTTTCTTGATCGTTTTGACTCTCCAATACTATTATGCAAGTTTATATATGTATTACATCTATCTAGAGCTAAACAATATCAAAATATGGTAAAATCTTACCTTGATTCCGAAACGTAAAGGTGATTTTCCATGGGATTAGCCAGCGATAGGAAACCAACATCCGTACTGATGGAATGGACTGTTACACCGATTTATTGATCAATAAACCATTAATCGATTTTAAAGTACGCGTTTAATGTTTTACGCACATTTCCGCCTAAAGTTGTTATAAAGTTCGCCGGCATACGAACACAACGGAAAACACTATTACAGCTGACTGAAAGCTGTAAACTAAAAGCCACAGATTTTCGCCGTGATAATCGAGACAATGCCGAGATAACGCGACGTTTGTTCGTATAATTGAAGAGTAGGGACGACCTCTGCTAGAAAATAGACAGATAATAGTTAAATCAGAATAAATATGTATAGTATATGCAGCCAACAATACACATTCACACAATATATTAGAATTTATTTACTTTTATTGCATTTTTGAATTTCTCGTTAAACTTAAATACCACTTTGTTAACCATATATTAAATGCATCAATTTCCATAAAATTCTCCGCCATTTTGAATATTTCCGAAGCGAAAGCACACAGAGGTGTGCTATTTTCACACATAGCTTCAATCGAAAATAATTTTAGGATATGAAGATACTTATATGGTACCACTTTTGTAAGAATTTGTTTTTTGATATCTTCAATTGTAAAGAAGTTATTGAAGAAACCCGCTTGCTTGGGACACCCTCTATACTTTATTATTACCTATGTATTTCTATTCAGATATCAAAAATACATTAAAACATTTTTTACACTCCGCTACTTCAAAAACTAAGCCAGACAGAAGAAAAATAGACCAAAGCTGTTTCATAGAAGATAAAATATCCTATAAAACACCCTGGAAAGCATATAATATGAAAAATTGATATCGAATTATCAATTTTTTGACGAACTCGTAACAATTATAATTACCAGCACATTTTTATATATATTTACTACTACAATCGTCTCTCATCTAAAATTCCGCTGGTTTATAATAATCACGACTAATTCTTACCATTTTCTTTATAACAATTAACAACTTTCCTTATTTCATGTTTACATCATAAAGGAAACCCAGAGGAAAATTTCAGTTATATCTAGGACCAAGCGTTTAGCCTAGGCATTGATGAGTCACGATTGTAACAAAAGGTTAGAAAAGAATGCGTCAACAATTTAGAAAAACACTAGCACCTATCTCTTCCTCTAGGTGTTTGATTAGGTAATTATATTAAGGAGCATTAAGACCAAGTTTCAAGTAATTCAAACCACAAACAATAACGTTCCATACAAACTTTGCTACCCTTTTAAGTCATTTCAGGATTTGAAATTCCGAATATCCATCCTTATTTCTTGTATACTTTAGGCATAAAGAAGTCTAAGGGAAAATTCAACNTTACAATATTTACAATATGAAATTAACTTTTTTACTTTGTTTTTAATTTTGTGTGCTTCAGGGATTTGTAGAAACGGTAACTTATATTCTTTGGAAATTATTTATAAAATTTCTCAAAACACAACCAAAGTTACAGATAGTTTCCATTTCTGCTTTAAAGCCAAAGAAATATAAGTTTTTAGAAGACAAGACGTCGTATAAATAATGAGAAGGGAATGAAGAATCTTTTATCTATTTACATATTTCGACTTTCTAAAATGCGCTTTATCAGTCATTTTTCTCTTTTACTCCTAAGCCTGAAAATGAAAGCTTATTTATAGTATTTGCCTAACAATAGATATTTAAAACAACAGAAATGAATTTTAAGCAAAGGATATTTAATCTATTTGAGGTTTGGATGTTGTAAGACTAATTAAATGGCACACAAATCTATCAAAACGTGTAACTGTGAATTAATTGAATGAAAATAATGCATCCCAAAAAACAGACTTCAAGAAAAAATTGGATAACCGGATCGAAGAATTGGATTCGCCGACATTATATCAACAAAATATTTGATGAAAAGAAAACAAACAAGCCAAAAGTTCACCAATTGACACCGGCAAACAGGTGATGGTATTTCTATAAAATTTTTTATGTTGATGTACCATTGTTTACGTTCAATTAATTTACCAATTACACGTTAAAAAGAGAATTGTTTTTCGATTTGTTTGGTTTTTATTTGATGTGAGATCTGACTGCAAACCAATGAGTAATTTGATTTTAAAATTTCCTATTTATTCTACCTATTGACCTTTGTAAATGGCCATGGATAAAATGTTTGTTTTCGTTCAAAAATAGCTGTATACTTGTATCATCTGAATATCATCTAAATAAACATTTTATTTAAGAATTCATTCTGAAAAGTTTGTTTTATCTGTTGTTGCTTAAATCATTTGTATTATTAAAATTTTGTAACAAATATGAATTTCGTAGGGCTGTTGTTTACTGAAGAAATTTCTTTCGAGTACCACCTTGTCGGTTAATTTTACTCGATCTTTCGCTGCTCATGCTATCAGATTCTTCAGAAGGAATTTAAAGACTGAAGCCGTTAATAGATCCCCTCTGAAGAAGCGGCCAGCATGAGCAGCGAAACGTTAAGTAAAATCAGTCGATTACAATTGCGGTTTCAATTACGGTGAATACAATAAATCTGGGGTATGTTTCGAAATATAACCTAGCATACTGGCCAGTGCTGATGGCGTCATGAATCGACGCCATGTTGTACTGGTGTGCCACCATATTGTACTGGTGAGACAAGTGTGACGTAGTAGCATATCAAACGGGCGTGTGTGCATCAAACTTTTAGGAATTTTTTATTATAAGAAACTTTAATAACTTTTGAAGCAAAATTGTTGTAAACGAACACAAACAGTATTCTCATTATGGCGGCAATTTAACCTCAACCCACTGGCCAGTATATTTCGGAACGAATCAACAGTATGGCGTCGATTCATGACGTTATCAGCATACTGAGGTTATATTTCAGAACACACCCCTGATTTATTTGCGATATCATTCGTGGATTCTCCGCAATGATAGCGATCGCGACATCCTTTTATAGTTTTCTTTGGCCTTTATTGAAAAAGAAAGGAATCCGGGAAAAATTCTTCAGTAAATACGGATTTGTTTCGGCTTAGGAGTTTGATATCTTTTAAATTTATTACCTTTATACATATTCAACTAGTTTATTGAGAGAAAAAAAAAAAACGAAATTTCGATTTAGACATTAATTTCCTAAGTTACCTATGTATAGTTTCTCACTTTCGTTCATTAAAATCGCATATGTCCTAAAGAAAAGTGACTTGTCAAACGGAGCTTTCCCTTTTATTTACAAGCGGAGTGTTGGGACTGGGTTCCTCTTCCGTTGCCACAATGGCTTGAAGAGGAATCGGAGGTTCCCTGAGTCTAGGCCTTAGATTAGGCGGCGGACCTCTGTACTGAGGCATCTGATACATGTTCGGAGGTAAGTGACTCAATGGACCGTATTGCCACTGCTGCGCTACCTGTCGGGGTAACGTGCAAGGCGGAAACGGTGCCATTAAAGGAGCCTTGAAAGGTATACAGAAGGTTAGTACGTACAAATAACATTTACTAATCGTATACACTAAAATAGTAGTGGCCGTTAATGTGAAGTTGATTTAAAAGAGCCAACATGAAGATATTCCATGCACGATGTAGATACCATGCGGCGACATTTTTTGAAGTGAAACTTCTTTACGAACGGTAGGGTAAGTTCGTTTCATGCGAATTGCTATGTAACGAAATCAGGCAACTCCGGCATGTATAGTGTAAAATTTAAATTCATAATGTACAAATATTACCATTAAACCAATTCCTTAACCCCTATGTTTGTGTGTTTGAAGAAGTTTCACTTCAGTAGCGTGTTGTATAATTACACGCTGTATTTTTTTTTTATTCATGGAGCCACTATGAAATTTTTCAATTTTGTATAAGTATAGTTCAATGTATTCTATACATATTTTTCCTTCAATAAAAAATTAATTAACTAACAGAAAAGAAATTGCAAACATTGCAATTTTTCATGCCTTCACAGTGGCGTCTCTCTTTCGAAACGTAACGTAACTATTAAGGAAGACCAGATATCTAAACTGGGTTAATATTTACCAGTTTTTGTTGGCTCATGTCATGCACGGGCATGCCGTTTCGAAGGGTACAGTATCCAATATAACCACCACCAGCTCCAGAGGCATGCAGTAGACTCCTCGTAGGAGACGATGTTTCTATAGTTGACACCTGCTGCCTTCGTCTACAAAGGTCTGACACATCTTCACCTCCGTCGATCGGTTGTGGTATAATGTCCGGATTTTTTTCGTCGCTGTCGCATTCTCCAGCACTCGAGTCATGTTTTGATATCGGACTACCCCCTTTGTGAAAGGATATTAGGTTAACTTTAGAAGATCATGGGAAGTAGACAGGATATTTTGCTTGATTCCTTAATATTTAATTAACTCTCATGCAATCCAAATAAAAGAGTAAAATGTCATTAAATTAGGCGTATATGAAACACTTTTTCGTACGTTTTTAATAAAGTATTTTATCAGTACAACATTAAATTGATTCCTGCACTTAGTTTTTTTTAAGATGATATCCTATTTCATTATCTAGGAAGTCAGATAACTCAGGATGGAAGAAGCAGTGGAGATATAAAACAGAAGGTAACGCAGGGTCGAATCGGAAAGGGTTAATTAAGAAATTCGAAAAAGATTGTTAAAGAACAGGAGAACAAAGGTCAATAAGAAACAGGTTAGATAGAAGTTGGTAGGACACTTTCTCAGACATAAATGACTGGTTACAAACGTATTACAAGCAGAAACAGGAGTTAAGAGGGGTAGAGATAGACCTGGATTAGATTACTGTTTGCAAATAGTTAAGGATGTGGGATGTTCTAGTTTTAGGGAAATGCGAAGATTAGCTTAGAATAGGAAAGAGTAGAGGTGCATGTCCAAACAGTTTTAAGACTGACAACCTTAAGATGATAATCCTGTTTTAGTTATTAGACATTTTATTACAAGGCTTATTTCAAAGATGCAAATATTCAAACTCCAAAACAAAGGATGATTTAATTTATTTCCATTATTTCAAGTTGTCTTATTTATGATACTTTGTTTGCATGTACACATCATCATCATCATCATCATAAGGTCGTCAGTCCTAAGACTGGTTGGACACGCACCTCCACTCTTTCCTATTCTGCACTAATGTTCGCATTACCCTAAAACTAGAACAACCCACATCCTTAACTATTTGCGAACAGTTATTTAATCTAGGTCTACCTCTACCCCTCCTAACTCCTGTTTCTGCCTCTAATATGTCTCTGACTAGTCCTTCATGCCTGAGAAGGTGTCCTACTAATAACCTCGCGTCCTATAGTCCTATGTTCTCCTATTCTTTCTAACACCTCTTCATTTTCAACCTTCTCTATTCACGGTATCCTCATCATTCGTCTGTAACACAACATTTCGAACGCTTCTAACCTTTTCTTTTCCCCCGCGCCCACTGTCGATGTTTCGCACCCGTACAGCGCCGTGCTCCAAACATACACTTTTACCAGCCTTTTTCGAATTTCTAAATTAACCGTTCGCGAGCATAGAAGTGACTTCTTTTTATCGAAGGCGACTCGACCCTGCGCTATCCTCTGCTTTATATCCCTACTATATAAAGATAAAACCAGGTAAATCAATAACTCGTTAATTTTGAACAAACCTGATTTATCTGTGATATCATTGGTGGATCCTCTGAGATCAGAGTTGCCGTTGGCTGCTGTAACTGCAGCGGTCGCGGCATTCTTTTGCCGTTTTCTTTGGCCTTTGTTGGGACATCTGAGACGAAGAATTAGTATTACCACCAACGAAACAATGAATAAAGCCGAAACGACCCCAATTACGACGCTTATGAAAGGAGTGATGCGAAGACCGGATCGAAGAATGCCTGGAAACACACACAAAACAGACCGCGTGAAAATTGCATCATGCCACATTAATTGGCCTTCTTTATTTCCTTCATAATCTAAAGAGGAAAATGTATTATTACGGACCTGCGGGATAATGGCAACGGCAGACCGAGCCACGATGCATGATAAGAAATAAATCAAATAAATTGCTGACCGTTATACGTACACTCTTCTTCGTTACCGTTGTAATTTAATTCGCGATTGTGTTCTGATTACAACCCCCGTACAGTTGTCTTTGTCTGGATGTTCTTTGAATTGAAAAAGAAACACTCGGGCAAATAAAAACAACAATCGACGGTTTAAACGAATTATAGCGTTTAAGTGCAACTTCTTTGTCGCAAACTTTTCAATGTAGGTATACATTAAATGCAGACATGAGAAATACCTATTTTTTTTTTTAGAAAAGTATTTTGTATTTTATTTAAAATACTTTTCTATTTGTAAAATGGAATATTCATTTTTGCCACTAAAAGTTTTGCCAGTATCACCGATCAAACATTATATAAAATGATGAATGAAAGTTGCTCACATATTAAAGGTATTATAAGCTTAAAAAGAGGACAAAGAGACATTTCATGAATGACATCTAATTCTTTAACTGAAGAGAATCCAAAAAATTCTAAACTGCTTGGAAATGGATAATCTAAAATATTGGATCGATATTGTTTTCGGTGTTGAATGTCATGGTCCATGAAATTTTGAAGTTCCAAATTGATATCAGTACCTGCCAAATCACCACTTATCATACTTTTAGCATGGAACTACGAAATTATATGAATTACAACAAAACGGCCCGCAAAACAACATCGATTGATATACTCAGCTGTGTAAAACTGACAACTGCAAGATATTATGGTGTGCTAATAAATGCCTATAATCCAAAATTCTTAGAAAACGATTCGAAAAACTTCAGTTATTAGATGAACCCAAAACTAAAGAAATTATGAACTCCTCCTTCTCTTATTCAATGTGTAAAAATCGGAAACAAAATGGGGTTGTAAATGTTTTGATATAAAATGATTAATGTTGATTTTACAACAATTAAATTATTTGCAACCCTATTATGGCTCTGATCTTTCACGGTAAACAAACTATTTTCGCATCAGTGTCATTTTTCCAATTAAAACGACTGACAAAGGTAAATAAGGAAGCATATAGAAGAATTATTTGTTGCTGAACTGAAGAAACAATAACATAAACATAGAAAAGCTGTATCTCAATCACTTCAAAGAGAAAAATATGAATCATATTCAATCTTCATAGTGCAAATACCACCATTAGTCTAGAAAAACGACCCTTAGGTATATGTGTATTTACAATAAGTGTTTTATTTTTGAACAGTGATACTGGATTCATGAGTTTTTGAAACAGATGAAAAAAGACTAACCTTTCTCACTGGTTAACTGCTTTTCGGGTAATCGAAGTGTAGACGCCTGTAAAACAGTTGGCTCGCTGCGTCCTTTGGAATTAAACGCGAATAGCCCCATTTGATAGTGAACTCCTGGCTTCAAATCTGTTATGTAGAATTGCGAAACTGGCGAAGATACATTCGCTTTTACTTCCTGACTTTCTGACTCCCGCACCTGGAACGTTTAACTTTGAGAATCACTTTACATCAGAACAATGAAGTTACGATAAAACGAAAACAAACACCTTAAAAGCAATTTCGTAGAAAAACGAAAAAGCAAAACAAAAAAGTCATGAAGTCGAAAGGGAAAACATCTAATGGAATTGGAACAATAAAAGAACGAGATCGTTTTCCTTCATGGCACCATGGAGATATTCAATTAAAGATATGCCTTCTCAGAACACTCTAAATATTGCAAAGTAATGATAATAAGCATTTTGTTCCTGAAAACTGTACACATTTGTAAGGAATGGAGAACCAGCAGTGTATTTGCAGGACTATTATTATTGCCCCGAAGCTCCATTTCTTTCAAGTCGATACTTTAAAAAGAATTTAGTTTGATGTGGACGGTATTTGTAAATATTTGTCTCGCTTGCGTCATTTTAAATCCACATTTGCAAACATTGTTGATTTTTTCTGATTTACTAATGGTATAATTAGTATGTAGTAAGCATTTAAATTAATACTAGGTTTTACTAGCGACTTAATTCGCGCTCGCGTTAATGTCCTAAATAGGCGACAAAGATCCTTGACGATCAAATAAAACTAATTTTTCTATCCTTCGGGAATATTATTTACTTTTCATTGGAANCAGTGAACTAACGAACTATAAGAGCGAACCAGTCGCGGAAAAATAATCGAACTAAGATGAGCGCTCTTTTTGCTGAACTAAAATGACCAAATCTACCCTATGTCCTTTTCTGTACTTTTGATAATGTTTATAAGAAGTTTCTGTGAATTTTGACTAAATTGCCACTAAAACCCGAAAATGTTTAAAAACCTAAAACACGTTTTGACACCTGAGGTGTTATCTTTAATTAGAGTCTACATATTCACAATTTAGGTCAAAAATAATTAATACAGACATATGCAAAAGTAACTTCGACTTCCTAAGTCGTTGTGAGTGATATGTGCTATAAACGCAAAGATTAAAAGCCGAGTTTAAAAAAAAAACAATATTTTGAGTAGAAAGTGGAAAATGAGAAACAAAGTTCGAGCTTTTCAAATATAAAACAGTAGTTGCAGTGAAGTTGCACGAATAATAACCATTGTAATTGTAATTTTAATTAGACTGATATAGGGGGAAAGGCCTTGTTGTTATAATTAAAGCGCGGCTTTAAAAAATTATCCCAACGTGACTCCCATTGGAATACTTTTTTTAATTCTTGTTTTAATGCCATATGTCAATGTTTTCAAGTTTGTAAAAAAAGTCTCATACTAAATAAGAGTGCTTCGATGAACTTAAAACTTATTAATATCTTACCTCAATNAATATTGCAAAGTAATGATAATAAGCATTTTGTTCCTGAAAACTGTACACATTTGTAAGGAATGGAGAACCAGCAGTGTATTTGCAGGACTATTATTATTGCCCCGAAGCTCCATTTCTTTCAAGTCGATACTTTAAAAAGAATTTAGTTTGATGTGGACAGTATTTGTAAAAATATGTCTCGCTTGAGTCGTTTTAAATCCACATTTGCAAACATTGTTGATTTTTTCTGATTTACTAATGGTATAATTAGTATGTAGTAAGCATTTAAATTAATACTAGGTTTTACTAGCGACTTAATTCGCGCTCGCGTTAATGTCCTAAATAGGCGACAAAGATCCTTGACGATCAAATAAAACTAATTTTTCTATCCTTCGGGAATATTATTTACTTTTCATTGGAATACTTTTTTTAATTCTTGTTTTAATGCCATATGTCAATGTTTTCAAGTTTGTAAAAAAAGCCTCATATTAAATAAAAGTGCTTCGATGAACTTAAAACTTATTAATATCTTACCTCAACGAAAAAGGCTTGAGAAAGACCACCGTTGAATCCTTCCATACACTTAACAGAGAAAGAGGACATTGATATGTTTGAAACGCTGCAATTTTGTACTTGATCTGGTCGACCTAGAAAAAAAGAAGACACCTTGACACACCAAAAATTATACAGAATTTGTGTATTTACGCCATAATAAACGAAAATCCTTTAAATTAGGATTTGATAAGGATTTCTCTACATATGTTGTTAAAACATTATCAAATGTATCTGCTTAATATCAGGACGTTTGAAATTGTCATGGGGTAAATTTGTTTTTGAAGAAATAAGGACAGCAATAATTCACTTTCATTCGGAAGGAAAATTTGCTTTAAAAATAACTGATAACGTTAATTTATTACGTATTCTGTCCCGAATAAAACCAACTAAAAATAAATAAAAAATGTTCATTAAATCAAAGGATTCTCTCAATTTAACATTTCAGAGATTGTGAATCGATTTTACTGACTGAACTAGTTGCTATACGTAGATTCGGTTTGGTCGTTGATTTATAATCAAAACCGTCAGTGGTGAGCTGACAAGATCTAATAAGATCGAAATCGCGATCAATCTCTAGCATTTACGATAAATTATTGATCTAGAATTTATACTGTTCTTGAAACCCAGAGTTTTTAGAGTTGGAAAACGTTGAGATTTTGAGTTATTAAACATAAGATGGAAACTTCATACACTCAATTTTATACTGGCATACAATTTTATTTTATCTTAGCATTTTACATAGGAAGGTCGGGTTTGTAACTATAAAACCGAAACTGGTGTGTAAAATTCGCTATTACCATGTCGAATCAGCTTTAATACGAATGCTACAAAGATTTACATAACATATGTATATAGTGTTACACTTTACGTTTTTCTTGCTTCACTGTTGATTTGATTTTTACTTTATGTTTTGAGTTATATCTAATGATATATGATAACTTAGGTACTCTTGAAATTTTAGTTTGATGCAGATTAATTATGACTCTTCTTAGCATTTCTAAAACACATCCAACAGTAAATGATTTAGCATTATTTTCCAGTAAAATAGTGTTTTCATTAGAATAATTTCTAACAAACAAAAAACCTCTGTACTGCTACGAATAGAAGTATAACTGAAAGTTGTTTTAAGTTTTGCAAATCTTTGTTTATTGCCCACTGATTAATAACGCTATTTTTTGTTAGATAAATATGTAACACAGTTTTAAATTGTTTAGCAATCATCTACTGAATTCAAAAGAATGGTGAAATGTATAATCACAGAAGAGAAACTTGAAGTTCCTGCAACAATATGTCAAGGATTGGATAGACAAACATCAGTACAAACTAGAGAAAAACCCTGATACAACTTAGCACATTTAACATTACTACATGTCCTTGCACCTTTCAGTTTGTCCTGGTTTCACGTACTTAATCTTCACAATTATTATAGTACCTAAATACCTTTAAAAAGCATTATTTATTGTTGCTTTTGAAATGTTGTCTTATTGCCACATAAGCGTCTTTAATTTACCTTAACACTATTTATTATTTCTTCTGATTATTTAGAGTTGATGAGTTAGGAACCAGTAAATGTCAGGCAGGATGATTCAGTTAATCTGAGCGCTCGGTTCAGGCATAAGGAACTCCTATTTGGGTGAATCAATTCTTGAACTATATCTCCGCGAAGGACTAGGGGTTAAGTAGGGGCAGTAGAGTGGATGCTTAAGTCCCTTACAGTTTTCTTCATTTCAAATCTTAGCACATATTAATAAGCCACAGTGATGATTTCTTATTAATTTCTGGGAATGTTTCTATTCAAGCTCAGATTCTTTCTCGCCTTTCTTCCCTTTGAAAATGTGAGTTTTAAAGTAACGATTTAAGGATAGATTGTAACGGTACGCTGTGAATATATAATTTATAGCTTGACAACGTTCAACGTTTCGCGTCTAAAAGCCTCGCATACGTTGCGCTTGAATTTCTTAGCGATTATAAGCAACAAAATGGACGATACAACCTCATTAGCGAGTAAACGCTAACTTCCAGGATAAATTACAGTTATTACGTACATACGAAGTAGGAAGCGAGTACCCGACACCCTTTACCCCGTTAGCCCTCATGTGCAAACCGCATTACGCTCAGCAGTGCAGAACGCCATCGGGTTGATGCATTCTGGATGCGGCCATTTGCAAAATTAGGCGGTCTGCTTACTTTAGACACGAATTTGTGGCGCAAACTTGGACACGGCAATTGAACAATTGGCAATTTTAAAAGAAAATGATTTATACACTAACTTTTGTATGACAAAGTGAGCAACACTCCATGGGTTTGAATGATAACCTCTGTAGTTTGCAATTAATAAGCCACTCGGGACTTTTTTTGAGGCTCTAAGTTCAACTTTAAGTATTTTTCAAGTTGCTTATAATTACATAACGTATTTAATTTCAAAAAACTAACTTTCTAATTTTCTTTGTAGTTACATTCTTAAAGTTGTAATATCGGCTGTATGTTGGATTGTCTGTGAAAATAAAGTACAAATTACCATCCTTAGCTGCATATATAAAGGAAAAATATAGTTTGAAGATGAAAACTTGTCAATTTACTTCAGTTAAACTGAAATAATAGTTCAATTATAGTCTTGTTTTCAATTGCCCCTGCGCCTCCACCAAAATTTTTAATAACATTTATTATTATTTGCTATTAATGTTTGTATATCCTCATGGACGTCTTATTTTCGGTACTAAAAAGATAGTTTATAAAAAAACTCTCGTAGTTAGCAACTAAAAACTTTTTTAGCAACTCCATATAAACTTATGGATGTGTAAGGATTTCAACCTTACAATTTTACAAGAATTTGTCTTCAACAGTATTGTTAAGTAGTTGACTATTTCTACATAATAGAGTTTCACATAAAAAAGGCTATTTTGGTGAGAAAAACGTTTTCCAATAGTTTACATTCTGGGGTTGTAATATTTGCTGTATGTTGGGCTGTCTATATAGATGTTGTATTACAAATTGTATTTAAGTTAACGTTAAGAGAAAAACATTAATTAACAATCTTAACTGCATCTCTGTACTAAAAATATAATTTAAAGATGAAAATTGATTAAACTACTTCAATCAAACTGGAATTATAACTCGATTACATTCTTAACGACACTTAAGGGACTGAACATTTTTCGGCGTTATAAAGAGTGGTCGTTAAATGTAGAGAAATTAAAGATATTATTTTATATAGTATAGTACACATTTTGCACACGAACATTATTATTCGTACATTGCGTATAGCCTGTTATCTTCGTCTGATGTTTTTTGCTGCTCCAATATTTTAATTGTACTTTGTTACGTATCTTACTCATATCTTGAGATGTTGGATCAATTTGATTATATAAAAAGTATTTTTTTAATAGTTTCGCTGCATCAAGTGCTTGTTTGATGCTTGGTGGAGGGACAGGATCGTCTTCTTCAACAACGTACACAGCTGCAGTTCTTATCTATTTCGGCAACTTAGAAAGTACTGCTTAATGATTTATAATGCCGCATTGTTGTCGTTAAATAGAGTGAGCGTGACGCTATATAGAGTGTAATATTGTATAGAAAACAATGTAAGCCAACCAAAGTCAAGCAATTTCGACGTTTTAAGGAGTTTGTCGTTAAATCGAGTGACGTTATAAAGAGTTTACACTGTATAGTGACGGTCTTCAGTTTTTATTTCTGAAAAAGGCTAATAATTGATATGATTTCAAGTGAGTTTTATTTACTTTTAAATGTAATATTTGTTAAACAGTCTAAAAAAGAGTTTCTAATTTGCTTAGCCGCATTTGAAAATGCCGAATTTTACAGATTGACTTGGATACCTATATCGATAAAGATAAAGGAGCGTCATCTTCTCCGAGAAATATAAAGTTCACGAAACATTTATGGACCTATAACTTCCGAAACGTTTACACTGCGGGATCGCTATACTTCCACGAGCGAAACCTTGACGATGGCAAAATGTAAACTAATATCACGTTGGCAAAGTATCCCAGAACGTCTTTGCGGACACGCTCCGTTGTACTTGCGACGAAGGGCCGGAAAGGATCACTCCCCTTCTCCCTGAAAACTGCTGGGATGATACAAACTCGTTCTGAATACGGGTTACGCCGGCAATGGCGTTCTCCCAAATGACCCATATCTCATTCCACGTAAGGTTTCCCCTGAGCCAAAGCTTTGGCTATTGTCAATCATTTTGCTTGGAAAAGGAAGAACAGGATAATAACCAACCACCGCGAGGAAACTGGATCTCGATTCTACCGCGAGAAACGCAAAAATTTATGGCCGAATAGCTTTCGGTGCTGTTGCCGTTTTATCTGCATGGAAGGATATTTCGCATATCGCATTTCAGAACAAACTCCGTATACGGGAAAACAGTTGGACGGAAAGGGAATCTGGCGCACAGTTGAATAGTAGTTATAGCAAAATTTAGTTGCCAACAAAAACTACAAGCGATTATTTTTGGAGTTGCTCGGGTCGTTCCGATGGCGGTAACGATATTATTAAATATCGAGGAGGTAAGCATTAGAAAAATTTTTGTTCTACGTATTTCACTTGGATTTTATCACGTTTCATGTAAATTTCATCGCATTGTACTTTAGTTGGTGAATTATGACTTCATCAAACTTCATATGATTTCATGCGAATTTCTAATGGATTTCTTCATACGAATTTCAAAAACAAGTCATGTAATTTAGTTTCATTTCATATATAGTATGTAGTTATAAGTAATAAATGGATTTACTAGAAATAAACTAGAAATATGTGTGTGTTAGACGCTACGATTGGAAGATAAACTTATTAAAAAAAAAAAATCGGTTGTCTGTAAAGTCGGTTTACTGACGATAGTTGAACGTGACAACGTCATAAGAAAATACTGATGGAATGGTTTCATTTTTCAAAAGAAAATTTTAATTTTATTTGTTTGACAGATATTTTGTATGGATATAGAGAAGGAGGTAAATGGAAATGTATTATTGTATAGCAGCTGTCCACGCGGACGCATCGCTCACTCAAGTAGGAGAGAGACAGATGTCGAACGCTGCCGAACGCGGAGGCCGATTGTGTCTCTTTGTCGCTCGTTCCGCGCTCTCGCTTGCACTTCAAGCCTTAAATGGAACGCCTCAGAGCGAGGTAACGCCGCATGAGTCATGTTTTTTCGTACGTGCAGCCCTCCATCGAATTATAAGACGTTGTCACGTCAAAAGAATTTATCTTCAACACGGAACGTTATAACAACATTGATGACCAAATTTGTGTATTGGAGACTGATCCAGATCTAATTTAATAGAATGCTTTACTGTGTGCAAGCCGATAAAGTACCAACCGCTTCACAACTTTCTCACCATGATCCTCCAGTTTGTAACATGTTGAATAAATATGTAAGTACATAACGTTTCAAAAATTCTCCCTCCTGCTTACATAGTTCAGTTACTCATTTCGCTGCATCAAATTCTGATTTCACTCGGATTTCATAAAGATTTCAGCGAATTTTACACGGATTTCAATGAACTTCAGGCGGAGTACATTAAATATTTTACGGATTTCATCCAGATTAATTCGGATTACATCAGGATTGCATCGGATTCCATCCGAATTGAATGGAATCGTGTCATAGATCACATGCGGATTTCATGTAGATATTAGTGGATTTCAAGTGGACTTCATACTAGATATTCCCCACAATTAGCGCAAAATATACATAACACCAGAACAAGCCACGCTACATTAAATCTGAAAAGATACGCGACACCAGCAAGAGTTATTAAAGGAAAATTTCATGTGGCAACATCCACTTTTCTGATTAGCTGATGGTATAAGATCTTAGTACATATACTATCTAACCGAACATGGTTATAAACTAGTCTTACCTGCAGGAATAATATGAAAAACGCAAGGTTTTCTCTGTTCGCCGACTTTATTCTTCGCAAAGCACAGCAATGTACCATAATCCAATTCGGTCATGGGGGTATACGATACAACGGAAGCCGTACCGCTTCTGGCGATGTGGGACTGGGCCACGTCCACAGCGTCTGCTGAATTATTAAAAGTCCATTTGAACTGCAGTTCCGTTGGATTTGCATCGACCAAGCACGTTATCCTTGCTTCTTCTTGCTTCGCAACGCCGTAAACGCGCGTCTGATTTGGCTTGCACGTAGGGCTAACTGTAACAAACTAATAATCAAGGTCTACCTGTTACATTTGGGGGACAAGTCTTCTTGATACGGTCACAGTCCGCATAGAAATATGTTTCAGTGAACGACATGGGTAGAATTTTCAAAATCACCCTAGCTCCGTGGTCACTCTTAGTCACAAGATTAAGAGATTGTTCAAGCCTTAACATTTAACCCGACCGACAATGAGTAACATTCTATATAATGTAACACACACTTGTAATCAGTAATCAGACCCGGAAATAGTCGAGGACATTCAGCAATTCCGGGTCCTAGGTATTAGGGGGTGAAAAATTGTTGTTGTCACAAACTAGAGATGTTAACGAAGTCGATCTCCTTTATTTAACTAAGAACCTGGAGGGGGGGGGGTAATACGCCTGTCAATGCCTTATCCTATGTGTAAGTAAAATGTTAATTTTTCAGACTATATCCTTCAAAATGTTCATGCACCCTTCTTTTAAAGGATCTTCTCGTCCGTTCGATGTACACTTCATTGCAGGCTCTATATTTGAATGTATATACTCCTAATTTTGAATTTTTACATCTTTATCTTTGTTGATTCTAATTTCATTTTCTAAAAGTTTCTTTGTTTTATGTCATTAGAATTTCGTTACGTGTTTCTAGAATTCTGCATCCTTTTTTTTGTAATTTAATGTTAAGTTCATATATAATTCCTACCATTCATAGACAATAAAATGGAAAGGAAAATACTTTTACAGGTTTTTGTCAAATTTCTATGAGAAACGCATCCAATTTCTTGAGCATACTTTATATACATACGACAAAAAGCGAAGGGGTAATTACTGAGGAATTTTCATGAAAAGAAGTTCCTAATAACCATTTGTCGAAAAATTCTTATTAAAGGAGCTAAGCCTCTCCAAATATGTCATCTTGAACACGATTTTTCATCAACATCTTAGAAACCGTATTGTTTTCGTTCTGAATAACTTCACCTTGCTTCATAGTAATCAAGAGTATCCTTTTTACGTAAAAATTCGTCAAGTATCACAATAAAACAAAAATACTGGCGTGCAAGGGAGGGAAAAGCAGGGAAAGAGCGAATGTAAAGATAGGAGACGAAAGATTAGAAGAAGTGGCTGGTTTTAGGTATCTAGGAAGTCAGATAAGTCAGGATGGAAGGAATAGTACAGATATAAAGCAGAGGATAGCACAGGGAGTAAAGGATGTGAGATGTTCTAGTTTTAGGGAAATACAAAGATTAGCTCAGAATAAAAAGAAGTGGAGGTGCGTGTCCAACCAGTCTTAAGACTGACAATCTTATGATGATGATGATTATGATGAACCCCTTTAATATAGTATGCTTCGAATTAATATTTTCAAATTGTGAACTCAGATTCTAAGTTAATGTCAAAGTTTTATGCAATATAAATGCCCACCAACTTTTATAATTCCATTACAAATAATTTCGAGAGTATTGGTGAAAAATCGTGTCCAAGGTGACCCATTTGAAGGGACGCAATTCCCTTAGAGAGGATTTTTCGACGTTTATATATTAGGAACAACCCTTTGAATTTTTGCCGCATGTTTATGAAACACCCTACACAAATATAAGAACAGTGAAGTTTTTAAGAGTTAAAGAATAGTAACATTTGATTTTGATTTTCCAGCATTTATCCAGTAGATTTGCAGTAACAGGTAGGTACCTTTACAACTTCCCTCGAGTTTCCATTACCGGCTTGCGCGAGCGGGCTACGTGAGAGTAATAAGAAAATTCAGAGAACATTTGCCGAACAGTTTACGTGATGTTACCATCAGGCTTTCGCTCTAAATTCGATAAGAGCGTCAGTGCTCAGATAATACAATTTTGAAACTATTTTAAGTATCGATAGCCAGAACACGAAATCAAAATAATAAAAAAAAACACCCGGAAGAGTTCTTTACTTTTTATGACATAGATAATCGTAGACAAGATGTTGTTTTAAACTAATACCTACGACAACCTCAATATTTTTAACATGTTCTTAAAAATTTATATGGGAAAAACGCTATGTAATTGTGGCAGTTTTGAATTTGGGTCTATAAGTCAAGAACTTGGTCACACAGTAAGAATCACATATATTCTGATGTTATTAAAATAAGCTGGATTTGTTCTAGAAAGGTAAACTTAAAAATTCTTGGACTAATATTAATCAATATAGTTCAGATTGAACCTAAAAATAATTTTTCTTGTGCAATGTAATAGAAACAGAACAAAAAGTCAGAGAAGAACATGTTACTTACTGCCACGTAAACTGTTATGTTGTACAAAAACTAGGCTAGACATATAATCACTTCAGATTTCTTATCTCTTTGTTAAGAGTATAAATGTTATCAAAATAATCTTTTATACTGAACTAGCCGCCTTTTTCGCATTTATGTTAAGTTTATTAGGTAAGAACCACGCAGAACAATTCGTGTACATTAATGTTTAAAAAATTTTAGAATGTACACAAAACAATAATAAGTAAGCATAAGACCAATAATTCACAAAGACAATTGAAAAAAAATAACTTTTTCACTGCAGTAGTTTGTTCTTTCGTAAATTATTGTCTAACGTTGAAGATAGTCTGTTAACGAAATGTGTCAGTTTAATGGCTAATGGTATTGTTTGTGTATTGTATAGTAAATTAGATTTTGCTATTGTTTGTCAGAGTTACTTTTATATTTAATAATTTATTTATCATTTTTTCTCATACCTAATTGTTGCTAGGTCAAATTTAATGGAAGATATCTGAGTGAGGTTTTCAATTCCAACGAGTCATTGTCCATTTTCCGTTTTCGGAACTAATGCCAGCAGGAGTCAGAGTGTTTCTAAAGAGCTTTTGTCGAAATGAAAATAAGGGAGGGACGAGCATACTACTGGAGTGTGACCCGACAGTCCACCAACTCGTTAATTTCCATTTAAATTGTTCGAGCAATCCACGAGAGATTTGAAATGGAAGCAACCACCGCTGTTATGGTTATGTAAATTAAAATGCCCATAACAATAACGACGATGCCTTTAGATACTGTACAGCCAGCTCCCTGTCTCGCCCGAACTTACTACCCCGCCAGATGTAGAGCAGGCCATATAATTACCATGCAAACGCAACATGTTGGTATAACTGAATATTGGTATTATTTCTAAAGGTGACATTATTAAAACTGAAATGGCTAACATTTAGCTATAGACATGGTTCTACGAAAGAACTTGAATCAACGAAGCGAGTGCTTTAATTATTATTATATATATTCGGTGTTGATGTTGGTCTTGTTGATATAGTCTCAGTCTTCGTCTTGCTCCTGCATGTTAAATCTTGGTCTTGCTCGTTTAATCTGATACTTACGTTTTTCTGAAGTGAAACTTCTTTACGCACGGTAGGATAAGTTCCTTTTATGCGAGTTGCTATGTAACGAAATCATGCAACGGACGTCCCCCCTCTACTCGGCCATGTAGTTGAGTTCGTAGTGGGGATCGCTTCAGCCGTAAGCACGCTTCAATGCAACGTTCGTTACAGGCGACTCCGGCATGTATAGTGTAAAATTTAAATTTAGAGTGCACAAATAATACCATTAAACCAATTCCTTAACCCCTATCTCGGTATGTTAGTGTGATTGAAGAAATCATGCGACGGATGTCCCCCCTTTACTCGGCCATGTAGTTGAGTTCGTAGTGGGGATCGCTTGAGCCGTAAGCGCGCTTCAATGCAACGTTCGTTACAGGCAACTCCGGCATGTACAGTGTAAAATTGAAATTCATAATGTACAAATAAAACCATTAAACCAATTCCTTAACCCCCATCCAGGTATGTTTGAAGAAGTTTCACTTCAGTAGCGTGTTGTATAATTACACCTTGTATTTTTTTTTTTAATAATTCTTCTAAGCACAAATTTTTCTATTTATCGACACAATAATTGCCTTAAATGTTGAAATTTTCTGTCATACATGCGAAATTGAGAGTTTTGAAAACTCGAGAACTTAACCTTCCTTTTACGTGTTAAACTGGCCTTGTGGCGAACAAAATAGTACAAGATATTTGAAAGAAGCAAAAAATGTCGACAAAATTAGTTTGTCTCCATATTTCAACATAGGAACAAATAACACTTACTCCAAAGATATTCTTGTAGATCCAGAAAACCTTTTATTAACTCCCAATTCACCCAAAACAACGTGTTTTAATTTTATGTAATGTCGCCATCTTAGATTTCAAATACAAACGAAGCAACAACATTTAATCCTTCAGGGTTGATTTTTAAAAATTGCCAAAACACGTATTTGCTTAATTTCAATAATGAGCAACCTTCGAGTAAATCCGAGTACAAATAAAATATACCCCATGGAAACGTTGCAATCTCTTTTCATTTGATTAATAATATCAAAGAGCATATATACGAAGTTTTAAGTAAATTCGACCACAAATTTAGTAAGTCCCAAACAAAAATTGCAACACCTTTTTACCTCCCCCCCCCTTTTGGAGGTTGAATTTTTTTATTTGTTATAGGTCTTTCAGAAATTAAATGAGATAATGTTTTATTTACTTTACATATATAATTAACGATAAAAGTATTTTTCATTTCCTTCTAGTTAATTTTCCTTTACGTTTCCAGCAGGTTACTTAACAAACTTTACGAGAGAACTGATAAAACAATAGCTGTTTTTGAGACTAAAACACCCTCTAGCGTAAAACAGATTATTAATGTCAGAAGTGTATCAAAATATATAACGTCAACTGACGAAAGAAGCTCGTTATAGTATACGCATTTCAAAATAAACCGCTGAAATTCAGTAACTAAATACTTCCAGTTCATAGCTTGCTATTTTCTTAACTACCATTAACTTTATGGTATAATAAATTTGTTATTATAATTACTTACCTGTGGAAACTTTAATAACTCATTTAAAAGCTATATTGTTCGTCGCTGCTCCTGTATTCCACTATAAAATGTACTGCTACTAAATAAGTTTAACTTGTGTCTATACACTAGGTTGGGTTAGGTTAAGTTAAAATAAATAGGGAAGACCATTTTAACATGTATTAAAACAAAAATTCATTACAAAATGTTAGCCACAGAAAAAAAAAACGTTATAACGTACAATAAAATAAAATAAAACAAAAGAAATATGCGTGAATACCACTTGCAAATCCACAAAATATATTTAAA
>NW_020439081.1:451412-501091 GCF_000699045.2 Agrilus planipennis
TTGTTAAAGGTGTATGTTTGGAGCACGGCGTTGTACGGGTGCGAAACATGGACAGTGGGAGCGGCGGAAAAGAAAAGGTTAGAAGCGTTCGAAATGTGGTGTTATAGGCGGATGATGAGGATATCATGGGTAGAAAAGGTTAGACAGACGGAGAGGATGGCGCAGGGTCGAGTCGCTTTCAATAAAAAGAAATCACTTCTATGGTCGCGAACGATTAATTTAGAAATTCGAAAAAGATTCTTAGGGGTATATGCTTGGAGCGCTGTATGGGTGTGAAATATGGACGGTGGGAGCAGCGGAAATGAAAATATTAGAAGGGTTCGAAATGTGCTGTTACAGGCGAATAATGAGGATACTGTGGATAAAGAAGGTTAGAAATGAAGACGTATTTGAAATAATAAGAGAACAGAGGACTTTATGGAAATCAATAAGAAATAGGCACCTTCTCAGACATGAAGGTCTAGTCAGATACATATTAGAGGCAAAATTAGGAGTGAAGAGGAGTAGAGGTAGATGTAGGTTAGATTACTGTTCGCAAATAGTTAAAGACGTGAGTTGTTCTAGTTTTAGGGAAACGCGAAGATTATCTCGGGATTGGAAAGAGCGGAGGTACATGTCCAACCAGTATTAGGACTGACGACCTTATGATGTTGATTACGATGCCAATATAAATTCACAATGTTGGGTTTTAATCATTTTTCCCGTCCGGTTTTAGGAACCAAAAGGGTAGAAGTAGGGTATTCTATTATCTGATTGAGACAGTTCTTAAGATTGATGTTCTTATAATTAATTATATTTTACTTTTAGGTAACCGTTATTTAAGGCGGGTATAAAGTAATTTACAGTTTGAAATTTCTAAAAGAAGACACTGACTAATAAGCTGATGGTGTTAAATGTCCTTTTCCGAAAACAGTGTTATCTAAATTGTTACCTCGGTAGAAGCCTTTTTCAATAAGATGGTTTTAACATTAGTTAGTACAAAAATTTATCGCGTCATTTCACCATAAATGAAAATTATACAGGACTACACTAATTAACTACGTAAATAGTCACTTACACATTACGTCCATGTAGAATGGTTCACTTTCCCCGTCACCCTCGGTGTTATAACCGACGCAGGTATAATTGCCGGCACTTTTCCTCGACACCCCTTGCAACACCAAACTCTGGTTGCTTATTATAATGCCAACTCCCGCATTGTGTTGTAACAATTTGCCCTGAAAACAAGAAACAAATTTGTCTTGACACGACCACATAATTGTACCGCTTATCTGCTATAGATAGCCGGTAAATGAGCTTACAAATGGAAAATGCATGGGAATTTTGGCAACAGTTTCGGAGCATACTTTTAATAAGGATTATTGATATGTCATTATCATTCTCTGGCCACATACAGGGTGTCGCACATGTGAACAATACATAGCCATTGGTATAGAGGTTAATTAGTTTATTAAAGGTGAAACTACATTAATCTCTACTAATGCATACGTAGAGATACTTAATATTATAGGGTATATGCTCGGACTTCTACTTTTTATTCTATATTGACGGAGGAAACAAAAAGAAATCAGAGAGAAAACTAAATTTTTATGCCAACGCAAAAATTACAATTTTCGATTGTAAATGAGGGAATTTCAAGTTTCTAAATTTATTTTTGCTGGAATTTCATTTCAAAGCAACGGGCTGGTGGGATAAATTGTAAACAAAGCTTTAATATTTGGTAATTTTTCCTTTTGACGTGACAACGTCTTATAATTCGATGGAGCCGGCTGCACGCACGAAAAAACATGACTCATGCGGCGTTACCTCGCTCTGAGGCGTTCCATTTAAGGCTTGAAGTGCAAGCGAGAGCGCGGAACGAGCGACAAAGAGGCACAATCGGCCTCCGCGTTCGGCAGCGTTCGACATCTGTCTCTCTCCTACTTGAGTGAGCGATGCGTCCGCGTGGACAGCTGCTATACAATAATACATTTCCATTTACCTCCTTCTCTATATCCATACAAAATATCTATCAAACAAATAAAATTAAAATTTTCTTTTGAAAAATGAAACCATTCCATCAGCATTTTCTTATGACGTTGTCACGTTCAACTATCGTCAGTAAACCGACTTTACAGACAACCGATTTTTTTCATTTTATCCGTGTTTCTTATCCTTTTGGGCGAATTTACAATTCTCGCGTAATAATAAACAAACATTAGAAGATTAAAGTGAATTAATTTTTACCACTAGCCAGAGACATATTAGAAGCAGAAACGGGATTTATGAGGAGTAGAGATAGACTTAGATTCAATTACTGTTCACAAATAGTTAGGAATATGGGATGTTCTAGTTTAGGGAAATGCGAAGATTAGCTCAGGATAGGAAAGAGTGGAGGTACGTGTTCAACCAGTCTTAGGACTGACGATCTAATGATGATGATGACTACAGATAACCTCAAATTAATAAGGGAAAATTGTTGCTGCTGTTATCTCACATAACAATGGTAAAGACAAAGGTTTCGGGTTCAATTCCCGGTGAGGGAGTGACAATAGCAACAACTTTTCCTCATTAATTTGAGGTTATTTGTGGTGGTAAAAATTAATTATTAAAAACAATTCCCTTTAATGTACTAAAACATTACAAAAATTCTCAAACTTAAGTTAATTTTTTTTTACAACTGTTTGACGATTGCTTTTGTAAAACTAAAGCAAAGGAGGAAAAGGAATATGAAATATGTTTAAATATCCAATTTAGCAGTTGCAAATTGGGATAAAAGGGTAAGTAGAAAGTGTCATACGTTATGTCTCCATTCCACTTTGTAGACGCGGGGCTGAGCATCTATCACGCAGTCGAAGTAAACGTCACTTCCTTCCTTTATGTCGTCGGGATCCAGCGACGTCCCCAAGGTAATCTTCACTTCCGGTGTATCTGCAAAGAGAAGAGCACCCGGCTAATATGGTTGGCCGATTTTATTATAAAAAGTCACTCCGTCGGGAATTTCACAAACGAGATAAATGCCCTGTCTTTCCAACAGTCTCATATTTCCGAAACGATTTTATGCCAAGCTTGTCATCATTTTCATTTTTGCAATTATTTAGCATCTGAAGTAGAGAAAAGAAACTATTTTTAAACTATTTGCGCGAATTGAGTCGGCTCTAGCGCATACCGGGAATGTCAGAATTCAAAACTGTTTTTGTCGAAAATTTGCCACATTCATTGGGCTTAGAACGAACCCTGCTCGGTACGTACCGGACTTACAATTGCGAAGAAAGTAATTTTTAACCGCGGTCATATTCTTGGACGCAATATTTCTCGGAAAAATTCTTTCACAGACGGATGTCCAGCACATCATGCAATTTTTAAAAATTCTCAATTTTTTTCCCTTTGAATTGATATTTTTCCTGTCCGCGACGGTACGGGTCATCGGCCGGTGAAAGAATTTTTGTGCTATCTTTAATAGTTTGCCTAAACATTTATTTCTCGATTTCAAACATGACCAAAACTTCCAATAGCTATGACTCTGAAACGGAATCTCAAATTTAGACGCTTTAATTATCGGCGCAGTGCACAGTATCTCTAGAAACTTTGGATAAAACGCTAAAACGTCATTGGCCGTCTGTGGTCGCATTCGGTGCCGATAAGAAATGCAAAATTTTTAAAAACAAATATTTGAAGATTTGGAGAACTTCATAGCAGCAAACAGTAATTATCGAAAAAAGTCTTTTTTTCATTTTTTTTTTCATTAAAAAGTTGTTTTTATTTATTATATCAATCTAACATTAGAAGACAGAAGGCGGGGGAGGGGGGTAATTATCCACAATTAGAAGAAATTGACTCCTGATCTATGAAATAAAAAGGTTTTGGACCCATTGGTCTTAAAGCATCTTATGCCAAATTGTACCAACTATTAAAGGCTTTACAAGAATCCTTTATTTAGTTAATGTTTCATCGTTCGTTCCTAAAAGTCGTTTACTATTTAGTGTCGGCCTATCAAAGCAGTAAGAATGTAAACATAAATATGAACAAAAACTAAGTTTTCAAATTCTGAATGCAACCTATAATAATAGACAAACTTCAGGATTTTATAATTCGACGTGTGGATCTTGTTCTAGGGTAGTCTGGCAAAATTTTAGATAACGTTTATCAGTACATAACAAATCTTGGTAAAAAATAAATCAAATCTTAATCCATAAAGGAGTAGAAAGATCATTATCAAGTAATAGTAGACTTAATCGGTTCCAAAACTTGCTTATTCGACATCCTTCAGGAAAAAGACAACAAATTTTCTTCTTTATAGTCTACGTGTTTAATTTTTTTTGCATTAATAGTAACATACCTATATGTCACCCGAAATAAAACTAAATTGGATTCATTTATTTTCTAGTGCTGTAGTAGGTACTTCGTACACTAGGTACCTATAAAGTTTTACTGTTTCGTCCATTAAACCTCTTTTCGCAAAATTGGGTTTAATAAAAATTTTGTTCGAATTTCAGTGGAATGCACGTTCCTAAGTACCTATAAAAAGTCCTGAGATTTACGAGAAAGCGGTATTCAACCAAAAACCGAATTAATTATTCTACATGCACGACAATAGGTAAACATTTACAGTTTATCTAATCGATAACCATAAGAATGCAGAATTTCATAAAGTAACGGGAGATCCAAAAAAATTATTTTCTGTGCGGTGATCTACATGGATCTCTGTACAGACCTGACGCTTGAAGCTGGCGGAAATTTTAAAATGGCGTGGATGCGCGGTGGCAAAAGTAGGCACTTTTAGGTATAAAGATTGCAGCCCTCATTTTTCAGTATTCCTATCAGGGGCGTAGATTAAAAAAAATAGGGATCAGTGAGCAAGTAATAGACAGACAAACAGAAGAACTAATTGTTGATGTTGGTGACAGTGATAGAGATTCCCATGATGAGAGTGAATGTGAAAACTAACTATAAAACAAAAGCAATAGGTTAATTTTTTCTTTTTGATAAGTCATGTTTTTACATTATTTTCTAGTAGGCTACTGTCCTATCTGTATTAATACTATAATTTACGCCTACTGAAAGCTTATTTGTGTATCGGTTCCAAGTGACTTACCCAAATCGGTCATAAATGGGCAAGTACCTGCGCGACCGCTCGCCAGCTTCCTTCATCAGACCTGTACTATTCATTCAAGTGCGATGATTATGAAGATACAATTTTGGAAACTATTTTGTGAGTTTATTTCCACTGAACAGTGAAGATATTTCTTACTGTTTTTTAGTCTTTGCTAATCTCACCTAGAATGTAGGTTTTGGTAGATTTCTTCAGATCTCAGTATTTTTTATTGCATTAATCGCAAATGACAATATTGAAAGTTTTTACTAATTGATGATTAAAGTAAAAAGAATTGTAGTAAAACGTAAAAAGTAAATATCTTACATCTGGTTTGGTTTTCTTTTAAAACATTCCTTTGCCTTCTATCAGAATGTCTACGAAAATAAGAACTTGAAACGCGTTTTGCTCTTTGCTCTGCTTTAGTTTCAGTGAGTTATTTATCGACCGCAACAAAAAGCTGCAGGGTGTAAAATGTTTCTCGGTATATCACTTTTTAAGAGAGAGAAGATAATCTGAAAGATTCCTCTCTGAGGAGGCTTTAATGAATTTATTTATCTTAAAAGGAATTTTGTCCCAGCTTTTAGGAGCAGATATAAGACGAAACAAAAAAGACATAAACAAGATTTTAAGACTTATACAGCTTTTTAGACGTAAGATGGCTTAATGCTTATCGAACTGTCCATCCACTTTTTTCGAATATTGTGTTATCCGTCGTATTAATCGAAGTACAATGTTTTGAAATATGAAATAGCAATTCAGATTCTTGCTGAAATTATGTGAATGTTCCTATGCTAAATGTACCTGTATACCTATATTGAATGAAATTTGAAATTTGTCTTATTTTTACTACTAAGTTTCATGCGGATGAAGTAAAAATCTAGTAGATAATCAAAATAGAATTTTGAAAGGTACATCCCGAGATGAAATTGTTCAGTCTTTAGGAGTCTCTGAAAGCGAGACTCGAGTCTCCGTCTCTCATCGAGTCTCTCTGGTGTCGCTGAGAGAGACTGTCAAAAAAACGGTTTAGTGTCTCTGAACGAGAGGTTCGAGTCGCTCATAGAGAGATCCTCATTCCGTATCCAGTTTTTGAACGAGAGACTCGAATATCTGAACGAGAGACTCAAATCTGTGAATTAACAATTTTATCGTTCGAGTCCCTCATACAGAGACTGTGAGAGATCTATAAAAACATGTAGGCAATAACTGAGAGACTGTGAGAGACGCTGAAAGACTCTGAGAGACTGGAGAGAGACTAAAAATTTTTGTCTAGGGATAGGGATTAAACAATATGATTATGAATAATGCTCTTTTAAATAATGCATGCTTGCTTTGCTGTAGAATTTATGACGTATATTATATACGTACAAATACAAATGTATCCATCCATTTATTCATGAATAGGTTTCCGAGAAACAGTGAGACTACGTTGAAAGGACGAATAAGCGTGTCCATTAAGAAGCAGCAATAAGAACAAGAGGCAAGTTGCAAAACAAACAAAGAATGTTATGTGCAACATATATAGCAATGAAAAGCGCTTACACTGTATTTTCAGAGTCCAGACGTCCCGGAGGGCCGGCGCTGGAACGGCTTTGTTTTCAGCCTGGCACGTCAGTTTCTTTCCTGCGTCATCCTTGGACGCAACGAAGGACAATGTGCTCGTCGTTGTGTTACCTTCAGCATCGGTCGACCCCTAGAACAACACAAACTACCATTTATCCGAGCACCTTTGTTTTAGTAGGTACATCTATAAATAATCTAAATGGGGAATGTGTCTCACTACACTACACTGTAACATTTCCAAAATAGATGTGAAAGTTTAATTTAATCAGTTGAAGTGGTACTAACTGATTCACAATTGCTCACAGAAAATTTTCATAAAGAATAATTACAAGCTTTTAGTTCTTTATCTATCTATTTATCGTATGATTTACATTAAGATACCAAAAGAAATTGTTTGAATTAATGTAGAGAGGTAATGCTGGCGAAAAATGAAAGAAGATGTAGGCAAGTCATTGTTTACGCCTTTAGAACTTGTACTGAGGATTTAATGGAGTTACAAACTACTAGATTCTCATTCCTGCAATTGTAACCTCTTTATATAATCCATTTTGGGCGAAGATTACTAGTAAAGTTTTGTTGGTATAAATTCGGGAAATCTAGAATCATGACGTGAACCCCTAATTTAATTAATCGACAATGACACGTCGACAATGCTAAGAGTTAAGGAAAAGTAATCGAATAAGGGCTTCGACTGCCTCCGAGAAACTTCGTGCAAGACTCCCTGGAAACGTCACTCATTTTCAATTTCGAACAAAACTGAAGAGTGCACTCATTACCCGACTAGTTCATAAAGAGTTTTCGACTTAGAAAAGCTTGCATTTTCATTGAATACCTTTCAACGAAAAAGTGTTAAGATTTAAATGTTACACTATAGATAATAGGTATTATAACAGATGTTATAGCCTTTTGTTGGGATCAAGCTTGAGTTAAGAAACCGAAAATAACTTAAATGGCATTTAACCTAATATATGGGAACGTAAACGCTTTTTATTAGCTACACAGCGTATGTTTAGTGAAACAATGTTATATTTATGAAAATAGTTTCTAAATAAAATCAGTATGAGAATACCTAATTACTGTACTTTGACATTAGGGTATATCTATCCATAATATCTGCTTTTCGATTAAATACAATCTCATCGAAAAATATGAAATTAGGTATATATATCATAAGGTCGTCAGTCCTAAGACTGGTTGAACACGCACCTCCACTCTTTCCTATCCTGAGCTAATCTTCGCATTTCCCCAAAAGTAGAATCAACCCACATCCTTAACTATTTGCGAACAGTAATCTAGTCTAGGTCTACCTCTATTCCTCTTAACTCCTTTTTCAGCCTCTAATGTATCTCTGACTAGACCTTCATGCCTGAGAAAGAGTCGTACTACCCTATCTCGTCTATTTCTTTATCAAAATCGGCCACTTCTTCTAAATAATTTTTCCCAAAACGAAGCTTTGTTTAAGAGCTTTTGCCAAACGTATTTAAGCTATAGGATATACACAATACAGTAGTTTTTTTAATAGTGTGACATTTCAATTTTTGTTGAAGAAAATATCGTGCTGTAAGCGTTCTGGGCTTTTAAATAAGAATTTATTGAATAATTTGAGCGTATTATAATAGCGAAAGTTGTTGGCTTATCATAAGGCATTTGTCATAAAATTATATTCGGGCATATTCGCTCGAACAACTCGTTCTTTCCCTTAGGATACGTTTGTGTATCTTTTCATGAACTTCTTACTTCCATCTCGCATTTAGATTCGCACGTAATGAAGTGAATTCAAATTTACTTCGAGTAACAAGTCGTGTTATCACATTTGCGGCGCCAGCGGTGACGCTGTGACATACTCAGGATGCCCCAGAACTGTTGGAAATGTTCACCTCATTAGATATTCTCTTTGAGTGTAACAACTGGATGATGTTAGCAGGTGAATACGGGAAAATGGCGATTTTAATATATACTATTAAGTAGGCACTTATTTCATAGGCTATTTATTCACTCGAATAAACTGTAACTTCTCTCTGGGGTTCTCTGCTCTCCTGTCGTACATAATTTCCCTTAAACTTCACAACCTGTTAAGGCGGATATGCACTTGGAACAAATGAACCATAACGTAACAGCGAACGTGTTACGTTACGACTAATGCAGACGGAAAACTGTTGCATTTTACCTGTAACCAAGTTCATGCGAGTAATCATTACAAGCCAGTTTTTGCTAGCGGCATCAAGGGGATGTTAGGTATAGATAGTTCAGAATGACATGAACCTTTAGATGCGCAGGATGCGGGCTTTATCGCACATTATTGTAAAAATTGACTCGGATCTTATTCCATTCATTCAAAGTATGTGGTTCTCTATACGTATAACCAGAGATGGACAGGAATAAGTTTTGTCATTGTGTGGTCCAAGGTCAAGGTCCATGTCATTCTAAGTTACCTCTACGTTACACGCTGTCACAAATTCTATGTATGCGTGTCGTTACTTCTCTTCCATTTTAAATTTGTTGGTAATAGTCAACAGAAATCGATGACCCAAATGAATCAAGCACGAATTCGAAATTAGTGGGATCCCTTCTAGTGAAATTATTGTATAATCCACTGACACACTCAAACTGTAAAAGCCTCAGTGAGGCTATAGATCTTGACATTCACCATTGCGAATTGTTTTTTAATGCTCAAAATCTGGTGAGAATGTTGTATTGTAGTCCTGCTCGGTACGGTTTAATACAATCAAATTACAAATTTTTTGGATGCGAATTCTTATACTTTTACTTCACTTTAGTTTTTCTGTAAACTTTATAATTTTGCTATATGCAGATACCTGTAGAAAACAAAGGTGGGTATCTAATTTTGGTGCACGGCATATATATGGTGGACAAATACACCCTTAATTACCACACGTAATATCTGAAAAACCGGCACATGTTGCATCCGTTTCGAGGGTGAATATTCGCCAGTCTCTTTTTTCGTTAGAAATATATTTCGAGTAAATTGGTGTCCAACAGCAAAACTGAGATAAACTTTTAGTTTACTTTATCTATTTATTATACACTAGTGGCGAGTTAAGAACCGAAGATAGGGACATTATTACATATTATTACATGCAATCGCAAAGGGTAGCATCATCTTTTGATAAATAAGACGTGGTAAAGAAAAATTCAGACTAATATCTTCAACAATCCTATTCATCATCATCATAAGGTCATCAGTCTTAAGACTGGTTGGACACTCCACTCTTTCCTATCCTAAGCTAAACTTCACACGTTCCTAAAACTAGAACAGCCCACATCCTTAACTGTTTGCGAACATTAATCTAATCTAGGTCTACCTCTACCCCTCCTAACTCCTGTTTCTGCCTCTAATATGTCTCTGACTAGACCTTCATGCCTGAGAAGGTGTCCTATCAACCTATCTCGCCTATTTTATTTAATATTACAGTACTATTCATGCATTAATGTAATTTAAAGCTTTTCAGTGGAGTGGCTGATATTTCTAGCCAGACATAATTGAAAAAATGCTCTAGACTTTCATCAATTATGCACTTTCGCTAGTGTGACATAAAAAGCAAAAATGTCGACAAGAAAGTGTGTAATTTCTATATTCGGTGAAGGTTTTGCCTTACCTGCATATCATGTGCCAAAACCGATAGGTTTTATTGAGGAAATCAAAATAAATATAGTATCCAAAATAAGAATCCTTAAATATAATTGTTAAAAAAAGTTACCTTAGTTTCAATATTTATCTTTCCCGTTCTTGTGTGCGAAAATCAACTGCTTTAAACTGCTTAAAAAATGCGAACATTCGTAAGATATTATGGAACGGATACAATTGAAAAACGTAAAAGTAAAGTAAATTAGCTTAAAGTCTGATCGAACCGTTATGTAAACTTCCGACATCCCTCTTCTGCGATTTTGAACGTTTTTTTATAGCTGCTTGGCCACATGAAATGTTCGAAAAAGTTGCTTTCTATTCACAAACCTTGTGCAGGATTTTTATACTGGGAGAAAACCATGAGAAAACAAACTGGAAATGGGCGTTTAGCTTTCCATTCTATCGGGAAATGATAAAGTTTAACGAGCGGTTAAAATAGTCGTAAAGCAAACCGTATAAAAACAGACCCCGAGAAAACTTGACGCTTTCGCCAATTTGGAAATTCTCCTAATATTTTTCGATAAACAAAGGTACAAAAGTGCCTTCGTTCTTCACCATCTGCTAACTTTTCACTTGTAAGAAGCAATTACTAAATCTTAAAGTTTAAACGTAACTTCCTAACACTCTTCAGAGTAGGGTAAGTATATTAACAACTGCCCTAAGTTATTACCATAAAAGTCTAGTTGACGATGAGTTTAATAGTATTAACGTTAAAACTTCGTCTTTGGTAATACATAGAAAATTAATGCTTGGTAGAGACATGGGATCTGTATTAGTTACCTAAGTACTTCGATTAAATATATGTAAAATGAAAGATTTGCTCACAATAACTACAAGAGAGCACATATTTTAAAATATCTCCATACTTATACAAATATTTTAGTAGTTTTTAGATAAATTATTTAATAGGCAATCTTATAAAACAATGAATATTGTACCTACGAATAATAGATCACAAATAATTATTATTAAAAGTTATTAACAGTTTGTTAAAGATTTCTAATATGAATTTGTAATTTAATCTTGGTTTTTATTTTCCTAACAAGGATAACCTAATATTAAACTGACAATTAATTTTCAATTCTTTACCCATTATAACCCGAGATAAAAATGTTCAGTCTCTCAGAGTCTCTGAAAGCGAGACTCGAGTCTCCGTCTCTCATCGAGTCTCTCTGGTATCGCTGAGAGAGACTGTCGAGAGACTGTCAAAAGAAGCTGTTAAGCGTCTCTGAACGAGAGACTCGAATCTCTCAATAAGTGGTGTCTTGATAGACATGGTTAAAGATTCTAAGTTCAACATATTTCAGTGATCCCAGTCTTTCTACGAGAGACTCGAGTCTCTCAATTTTTCAGTTTTATAAGACTCTGAATCTCTGAATTAACAATTCTATCGTTCGAGTTTCTCATACAGAGACTGTGAGAGATCCATAAAAACACCTAGGCAATAACTGAAAGACTGTGAGAGACTGGAAAGAGACTCAAAATTTTTGTCTAGGGAAACTACTTCAGGTTCCCTTCTGCCTAGGGTGTGACAACAGCAAGAAAATTTTCCCTCATTAACCGGAGGTAGTTTATAGTGGGGGGTAGATAACCACTATTAAATGTCAAAATGTTTCATATATAAGCATAAGCTGTTTGGATATTCATTTGTGGAAACTGCTTACTCCTCCGGTGATGTGTATACGAAAACGCTTCTGTTAACCTTTGTTGCTTTCGAAAACATTAAGCTAAAGTACTAAAGCCTTTTTCTAGTTTTCTCATGATAACGGTTCTCGCCGATGCATGAGTGTTTATCGGAAACTCGAAGCTTATCGGTTAAGGGAGACGAAAGAGGTAGATCTTTTACAGTCGAGAACGGTTCATGTTTGTTCGTGTCGATGGTAGCTTTTAATCTTTCCTGTTATTGTTTTACACTTTGTAGCATACACGTTCCTTCGAAAATGGTCTCGAAAGATTACCAACATAGCCCCACGTCCTCTTTACTTAATCGCTCCTCAAAACCTTTTCAGAACTCTGCAAGCCGTTGCCAGAATTGAATGCTACTTTGGGAGGAATTTTATCGTGACGGACTTATTTTCTCAGACAAAATAAAAACTAATAGGGAAAGCAGTTAAGAAAAGCAAGTAAATACGTATTTTATGTCCAAATTTAAACTGGAATTGGAGAGTAAAACTAACTAAATAATCACCACCAAAGTATGACAGTAAAATACGAAATTTCAGTACTCATATTCAAAATTATTCATTAGCATTTTTCACTGTAGCGCTTCTGTTGCACGAAATAAAAGAAAGTGCATTCACGTATTAATAAAACATCAGTTAACAGGCACTCGCAGAGATTGAAATAACCAAAAATTTATGCAGCTATTTCACGTAATGGACTTCCCCTTGCATATTTCACTGAGCTTAACGTATGCATTCGTCTAAGTGCTTTGAACAGATACCATGGGGTGGTTGATGTACGATATAGTTCATATAAGTATAGCGAAGGCGAGCAACGTGAACGATGTTACTTTACGTTGTTGGTTTCTGCTGCAATATTTGCTATTCTACGTGTTCTCACATATGCCAGGCGTAAATACGTACACATAAAAGCTCATATTTATATTGTACTGTTCGTGGGTTTAACAAAATTAACTTCTAAGACTGATAACGACAAAAACTATTTATTTACACTAATTGATATATCATTATTAACTGCGCTATTTATTTCACTGCTATCACTGTCAATTTATTTCTGGATTCACTTCTGCAACGGTCAATTTATTTCTTCTTCTCTCGGCGATCGTCTCTTCCTTTAAATACTCTTTTGTTTACTTTCTGGAACAGTCCGGAAACATCCGGATAGTTTATTTTTTCTTTATACTGTTTAACTGCTTTCCCAGAACGCAGGTACGACACACACATTTACAAATACGGCGCACATGAAGAAAGGTGGCCGCGGCTAGTCGGCGAATCGATAAGCCGTTCACGCACACGTGTGCCCGATCGCACACAAACACACTCGTGCTCGCTACAGTATGTTCTTTGAAGTTATGGCCATTACGTTGCGTCCGCACACGTTCGTTATAAATGTATCCATAGTGGTGGTATAAACTGGCAACTAAGTTACTTCAGACAGTGGAACTCCAGTTAAATTCAGTAATATTTTTTCGTTTGGTGTTTCAGATAACATTTAATCAAATTTAAAGAAGGCATTTTGTACTTAATAACGAACTCTGGAATTCTAAGTAAACTTATCTTCGTCTTGATAGAAACCATAAAGACTTACAGCAAATTTAACATTTTTTATTAATTTTAAACTACCCTACAAATAATTTGAAATTTGCTTACTAAAATCCAAACAAGATTCATATAATAGTTGAACGAAAGCCACGAAATATTTTACAAAGAGGAATAACGAATAAGAATGAGATTATGTAATGAAAAATCTATACGAAACTAGTTTTTGATTCCTTTATAAACAAATCGAAAGTCTGTTCGGCAGCCGTACTTTAATAAATGAAAATTTAAACCATTCGATCCAAAGCATATAAAACGACATCTATTTGGATTCCAACAAACACATACAGCATGTAATATACACACACACGTAGACACACATGCATAAAATATTGTTGTTCGATGTGGGCGACCCACTCTGTTTACCAAATAGTGGCTCTCTTAAAATTCTGAATGTGATTCCAATTTGTCCACACGTCCGATTGATTAATACTTTGAACGCGTTTTGGGTTGAACGGTTAGTTGGCCGTTTTAGTAATTCAATAAAATATAAAGGGCCGAAAATTTGTTCAATAGCACTCATTTATTTGAATGCACATCCCAACTTTGTTCAGATCAAAAAAAAAAATAGATGAACAACGTTGAAAAGCGATCAGTGATACGTTAGGACTCGCTAACTGATTTATAATTTCTCTGGATTATCTAAATCTAGAGAAAATAGTGGTAAAGGTCTAGATGATGGCCCTCACCCCTTCGGGGGGTGGGGAGGGGGGGGGTCGAAAGAGGAGGTCTCCCCCACCACTGTACCATAAAAAGTTCGTGGCGGTTCGGGGGTGGAGGCCATCATCTAGACAATTACCAAAATAGTTTCAAAGGAGAAGTTGAAAGCTAACCACTCGTAAATATATTTTATTCCTGTTAAAACAGCTTTTCGGACTTATGTATTTATAAAGACCCCTGTTAGGCAAATAATAATTAGAGTCCGAGATTAATTTTTCATGTGGACCCGGAAAGTGCGAGGAGTGGGAAGCCACTATAGTTAATTAATATGTGCGCTAGATTTTCCATCTACATCGGAAACCCCGCTAACTCTGCCAGGAAATAATTGCATAATTCTGCCGCCTGCACTCGTCAAAGAGAAATATTTACATCTCCACAGAGCAAACACAAAGACGGTAGATCCCACACGATAAAATGAATTAATATATGTATACGATCCGGTTGGAGACGCCTTTTCCAACGCGTTGAACCCGGAACTCATTGTATTTACAAAAACACCCGCAACTCGTTGTCGAGATAACTAGGAGAAGAGGGCCACGGTGCCTTTCACGATGAGGGAACTGACAACAAACAGTTTTCTAGCGATATTCGGATTCGCTGCTGTGTAAGCGTGCCCGGATTCTATTCCCAGTCGATACTACGGCTTTTTTCTTAATTTATATTTATTAACCTTTACTAGTTTCCTTCGTTGTATTACTTTAGTGGTTTTTTTATATCAGTACCAATTATCCAAAGATTAATACAGTGTAACAATTAATCATTTATTCGGGTAAATTGTGCATTGCTCTTAAATTGAGTATCAAACATTCGAACGAATTAATTCGAAATTGACGTCTATACTGAACTGGCAAACACAATTATATGTTGCTGTCATAACTGGTGTATAGAAACAATATTACACCGATCAGATTAAGTCTATTTTATTGCTTCAATTATTATCAGAATATAATTGGAAAACATCGCATCAATTGGAATTGGCTACGGAAAATAGCAATTGACGCTTCCTATATATAGATATGTATAAGTAAAGGGCAGATAATCGAAGTTTATTATCCCACTTTTGTTGCCTTGTTTAGATACGAATATGTATCAATCAAGAAGAAATAAAAACTTATTAAAGTTGCCTGCAACAGGGTGCCCTAGATGTCTTATAAAAGCAACAGTAATGTCTGATGTATTATCGAGATGATCTAGTTCGATATGTACAAATAAAATCAATAAAGTATTCCACCTTCCTATTTTTTTAAATCACACTGTATAGATATACATACAAATATATCGTATTTAGCCAGTGAACTGGCAAGCAAAGAGGAAGTGAAGAGAGCAATAGGGAAACATGTTTGCCAAGGAGGAACAATCTATTGTTGTAATTCACTGGAGCGCTCCGCTTGAAGGGGATGCAATTTGCTTTTGTTCTCATTAACTAATTGTTTATTTGAAAGTGCATTGGCTGAAAATCGAACTGATTCGTCATTATTTCGTATAACAACTCATTTCGTAGCATTCCCTTCTCTACACAATCCACTTGGAGCGTGCTGATTTTGTTCGCGTTTTGGTAAAATTAAAATTTGATGCTGATAGTTCGTCTATCTTCGCCACCATTACTATTGCTACTATTGCCTCTCTCACTTTCCAAATCAAACCTACTAATCAACTTTTTCTTTCAGCAGGAGATTAATTCCCATCGAGTTTCCTAGCGTCTTCTTATCTCTTCATTTAGACACTAAAGGCGTGGGGATTTTTGATTAGAAAAGAAGGATTAAAGAAGCACAACTAATGCGGCAGTTTTGATTAACAAGAAGAGGTACTGAACTTTGAATTACAAAGTAAGATTTAAAGCCAACGCCCATTTTCATTACCGCTCCATGTAGGTCGGAAACATTTCGAAGTAAAGCGCACTAAGCGAAGGAGTATTCCGTCTCTTGCACATTTTTCATTATCAGTTTCACTGTTTACAAAGATGCTACTATAAAGTCTAAAATTATTACCACAAAAAAAGAAAACTGAGTTTAATAGCTTTATAAAATTATCCACCTTTGAAGTTCCCAAAGGAGTATCCCAACTGCTTAAACAAGTCACTGTCCTCAGATTCAATTTGACGTTTGGCTTTGAACATTGGTGCGTAAAGCCAAAGGTCCCGGGTTCGATTCCCGGCGGGGGCGAGACAACAGCAACAATTTTTCCCTCATTAATTTGAGGTAGTTTGTAGTGGGTAAATAAAAAATCGCAAAAATGATTTCAAATTAATATCGAATAGAAGATGTTTCATAGATGCGAAGCAAACTGTGCAAAAAGCCATCTACATACGTATAAGTTGACTGACGTTATAAAATTATTGCGAAATTCACGAAGAATTTGTAAGCTATATTGTAGTTCAAGACATTCCTCATAAGAACAGCAATCTGCGCTTTTATATAAAGGGAGGGATAACATAAATTATCTAGAAAAAAGGGAAGTAAATCTTAAAGAATACAAACCGTTTCCTTACTGCCTNATCGCAAAAATGATTTCAAATTAATATCGAATAGAAGATGTTTCATAGATGCGAAGCAAACTGTGCAAAAAGCCATCTACATACGTATAAGTTGACTGACGTTATAAAATTATTGCGAAATTCACGAAGAATTTGTAAGCTATATTGTAGTTCAAGACATTCCTCATAAGAACAGCAATCTGCGCTTTTATATAAAGGGAGGGATAACATAAATTATCTAGAAAAAAGGGAAGTAAATCTTAAAGAATACAAACCGTTTCCTTACTGCCTTCCAGGCGCTGTCCGTCCTTCCACCATGTCATAGTAGCGTGCGGTCTGGAACCCGAACTTTGACACACAAGCTCGTATCTTCTCCCTGCTGACAGGGGTTGGTCTGCCCCTACGATCTTCACGTCTAACGGTCCGACTGAAAATAAGAATTCAATATTAAAACACGTGACATTCATTGCCTTTAATAAATTTGATATCCATCGGATTACCTCGCCTTTAAAAACACGCTCCTTTTAAGCTAACGATAATATTAACAGGGGGCAATTTTTAATTGGAAATAAGGTATTTACACAATTAATTAATTATTGATTCATTTAGTACTATTTTGTCTCAGTTGAATGGAGTTATATACGTATAATATACAACCAGCCAAACGTGCCTTAAACGTGAATTTCCCTGTCGCACACCGTATACTACATCGTAATATAGAAGAAGAGGTACTCGTTAACTGCCCCTTGGGCGCTAAAGTTCATAGATAAAGCCGGTAAAGTTGCTAAGTAAGTGTTCTCTTGGGGATCAGTAACATGGAACTCCATACTGGGGAAGTCTAGGAAGCGTTAAACTGACTTTACGGGCATTGAGTAGAGATTTTACTTCAAATTTTGATTGAAAGAAGCATTTAATATAGTATATTTTACTTAAAATAACTAGCACGCTTTTAAATGTGTGCTGATGGGAACCAACGAGTTTGAATCGATCAGAATGATATTTAAGAAACTAGATGCTTACAATTCATGTCGAGTACCAAAGTGGCAGCTAGAGGTGGCCTACGAGGACTATTGTTAGCTTGACACGTGAGGTCAGAGTGGACGTCATTTCTTGTTAGACCGGACATTCGAAGTTCACTTCTGACATGCGATGGACTCATCTCGGTGACTGTTACTTTTTCGGGGTCGGTAATAGGGACGTCGTTACGAAACCACGTTACAACTGGAGGCGGTTTTCCTGGAAGAGAAGTAAGAGAATGAAGTGGACAATATCAACTAAAATACCTAGTAAATTTATTTTTACAAATTCGGATCGAAATTATAATTTTTATTATTTTCACTTACGAAGCAACGGGCTAGTGGAATAAATTGTAAATATCGCTTTAGTAATTAGGTAAATTTTCCTTTTTCGTTTTCTTCATTAGGAGAACACCATGCTAGATAATTTGAGTATATACGTATTTAATAAAATCTTAGACATAATATAAAAAGTTTTAAGCATGGCATTGAAAGGCCTTATTTTTTCATTTTTTAACAATATCATCAGAATAATTTTTACTTTGGTTTAAAGTAAAGGTTAAATCAGGTCTATGACATCTGTTATCTGAGCAACAAATTAAGCGATTGGCATAGTTGTGATGAGAAATGTACGCAAAGGACAGGGAGCTAGAAGAAATAAAATAAAAGAAAGACACCCTTTCCTCTTTCTTTTCGACAGTATTTCCTACATTTGTCTTATTCCATCGCCTCATTAATTATGATTTTATTTTGCCAGTAGTTATTTCGACTTGAATGAAACCCTATTTTCGCGATGAATCTAATTTTAACCATCTACGAAAGTAATTGAACTACTGTTAATAAAACGAGTTTTCACAAGAAAATTTTCTGATAAGGTCAAAAACAATGAATTGCTGTTATTCTTTTCTTACGGCTCGTGCACAATTTCTGTAATTACGAAGGAACTGACAGCAAACGTAAAAAATACCTTAGATTAGCATATAATTCAGTTGAAAGGTTGAAAAGGCAGCAATCTTGTTTTGCGACACTGAATTCTTCAAACGATTTTGCGAAGCAAATATAAACTGACGACGGAAATAATTAAATTAAGATCTTTTGAGTATTTCCTTTCTCATAGCAATATTCAAGGAAACGTCTTTAGTAGGTACCTATAATAATTGTTTTTTACTCAGTTGTAAATCGGACTGATTTTGAGTTCATGTTTCGACATCAAGCACACAAATTCGAAATAAATGCACAAATACGTTTTGAGTAGGTATATAGGTAATCAAAAATTATTTATCGAAGAGATGTTGTTTTTGAACGTCGACTTCGCTGACAGTTTTAGAGTGCTACTGAGATGACTCTCGCCAGGATATCGCGGACTTCAACTTTTTTAGGATATAGAACAAGTTAAATAAAGGACGATAACATCTAGCTCTTATAGACGAGACCTCTGTTTGTACAAGTAATGCCTTGTCCTAGATAAATACCTCACCAAACACATGTCATAGACACATGTCATAGATATCGTCGATATTTTTGGAATTTAGTAACACTGTTTCCACGTAGAAAATTGCCAAAGAAAGGATAAAATACGTTTCTTTCTTTGGATTTATATGTAATAGAAGAATATGCGAGCTATCTATATTAAGCTGTTAAAAAAAGTATTATCAAAAGATTTTCTCTTTGAGAAGCTCCCCAGTAATTGCTCTGCTCTCACATTCCTATTACTCGAAGATATTTCTATGTAACTATTTGAAACAACTTTAATATATTCTTTTCTACTATTTAAAATTTTCAGTTTGTTTTGCTAGATTTGAGAACTAAATATAAAAAAAACTGTTTGAAAAAATGGATCTACAGGAATGTTCTCGGAGTACGTGTTCTTTGTTCCTACAAGTGGATAACACATGGTTGAAATATAGAAAAAGGGTAAATTATCGAGTTTCTCTCACAACTATCGACACTAATTACTTTAAAAGTCATGACAAGCTTGCATGTATAACAGAAGAATTATTAAAAAAAAGTAAGTACCTTAACCAGGATGAATTGCACATTGTGCATGCTTCGTTAAACCACGTGTAAGGTGAAATTAAACACCTTGTTGAATAGGCAAAAGGAAAAACTATACAGGTAAGGGAAAACATTCACTGAGCATAGAAATTGCACAATTATTTGTTTGATTTATTTCGAATATATTGTTTCAACCACTTCTATTTCCTGCTTAGGCTGCATTGGAATATCTCTATATTCGGTTCTCAACACGCTACAACTTTTACTGTAGTCGTTCAATATTCATAAAAACCAGGAAATTTATTCGGGAATCGTAACAATATAATAAGCTTTGAATTTAATATAAATTTAGTTTCTGAACGAGGATCGAAACACCAATTTATTTTATTGTATTAGTGTAATATTTACTCTTTTTTAGTATAATGGATATGGATATGGATGTGAAACCACTACCGATCTCCAAGTTTCTTTAGATTAAATCTTTCAAAACGTGGTTTAAAAAAAAAACAGCATGTGGCTTTTTTGCATTATTACAACAGCCATAAATATTCTCCGTGAAAGTAAATTACGAGGAAAATCCGAATAAATCCCACTTTCCGTACTTTTTTTCTTCTTGCACCGTAGGCGAGAAATTTTAAACCGTTCCGGGATAAAATTTCTGGAAGCCACAAAATGGGGACTTCAAATTAAAACGAAACCTTTTAAAAAGAGCGGCTAACAATTTAGGGATATAACCATTCTTTCAATGTTTACAAAGGGCAACTGCCTACAATTGAAAAATAGTATTGTTTGAGAAATGATATTTGTTTGGAAATCCAAACAATGGCGTTCAAGAACAACATTCCGACGTTGTTTAAAATAAATTAATCCAACAATGGAAAACGCAAAACCTACCTAGTTTTATTAATTTTGTTTGAGTTTTATTTTGTCGCCCACATATTTATTACCTCAATGAAAACAAAACGAAATTATCCTCTACATTCAAAGCCCTCGTTTTATGTTTTATTGAAAAATAGATTTATCCGTTTTCTGCTTTACGTAATTAATATAAAATACTTTTTAGAATTAACGACAAAAGCTTTTAAAATTCAATACCAGCGGGACAACTGGAGTTTTATTTAATCTAATTCCAATTGCCATATTTAACTTCTCTGTGTCTGAGGATTAATTTTATGTATTTGTTTTGTACTCCTTCGATTACATTGTGCTCTGACCATCTCCATATTTCCACTCTATACAAAGGTATACTTTCTACCAGTTCTTCAAATAAATACATTTTCAATATAAGAACAAAGGTTTTCGCGGCCGGAATCCATAGCAGAATGAAGATTCGGGCTATAGGGCCGTGGTCTAAGTGAACTATTCTGTCCAGACGTTTCGTCAGCTACTGCGGCTGACATCCTCAGTGGTAGTGCTGATTATATCTCGAAGTCTCGACAGCTACTGTCGAGATATAATCTACGTTCACGTTGTCAACGCAGCACTACGACTGAGGATGTCAGTCGCAGTAGCTGATGAAACGCCCGAACACAAGGGTTCACTTAGACCACGGCCCTATAGCCCGAATCTTCATTCTACTATAAATACATTTTCATTTCCTAACTTTCCTTGAAATTCCTTTCAGATATGCTCCATACTTTCCTTACGACTGCAGTTGGCTTTCTTTTAAGTTTCTTATTTGCTTTCCGTTTCCGTTGTTTTTCTGTATGAAGTAGCCTAGGTAGCTGTACATCTTTACTTCTTCAATTTCATGTAAATATTATCTTTTTCGAAAATACTACAGATATCCACATAAATGGACCTTGTTGGAGCATACGTAATCCTAAAATGTACCATCGTTCTACAGATGGCGTGTACTGCGCCATTTGTAGTATTTTCTAAAACGCACTGTTAAGACAGCAGGTAAAAGTTGGTCTGTGTTCTGTCGGAGCTGTTTGCGACGCGCTGATGAGATCCGAAAAGATCGAAATCGCGATCTGCGTCTGGTAGTTTCGACAGAATACAGACCACTTCGTATTATTTTATTATCTTTTTCGTTTTTCCACCCTTTTCTGACTCTCATTTTCATCGATTTATCCGTGTTTATCTCTAGGACTCTTTCTACGATGTATCTTCCCATTTTTCCCATTATTTCTGTCATCCCTTCTTGATTGTTCGTCCTCAAAGCTATATCATACTCGTAAGATACTGGCAATACCTTCTTCTTTCCGCTGACTACTTCTCCAATTTGAATTTTCCACATTCGACGGTACAAAGATTAGCATGACCCCTGCGCAAGGATAACACGCAAAATCGTGAAGCGTTCCACATTTGTATATATTTATAAAAAACTTATACACTATTCTCATAAATATTACGTAAAATATTTAATTTTCTGACTCAACCAGACTTTGTGCCTAAGATAGATAATCAAAAGCTGTTTTCTCTACGATGGTTAACTATTCATCAGTTTTAAATGTTTCAGTTGGAGTAGTTGCAACGTTATTTTTTATTCATCAAACAGTTGGCAGGAGTGCACCCTTGCACGTGTCCGGGCGTTGCGATGCCCAGAGGTAGTGCTCGTTTACAGATACGAATCGAAGCACGAATATCAAACAAACTTGCAATATAAATAAATAATAAATGAAAGAGAACGAACAAAGTTCTTTGAGTTAGAAGTGTACCTACATATATATAGAGTATGTTTAATCAAGCTAAATAACGTGTTCCTTTGCTTTCAAAGAATCAACGATAAAATGAGAAAAATTAACTTCTGATTTATGTAGAAGATGGATCGTTTTAAACGATGTGAACAAAATTTATGTCTACAGTCACGAATCTGAATAAAAGTATATACATAAAGAATCAATTAAGTCGTTAATAATTAACTGTCTTGACGCAATAGACGTCTGTGGTCAGTTATAAGTATATATGTTACCGGAAATGTATGAAATCTGTCATTTTCTACAATTCCTAGGTAATGTTTATAATTTCTAATAATTCGCCAGGAAATGTGTGAAATAAATTATATTAGACAAATTTCCTAGAAAATCTATACATTATCAGGGGCGTAGATTAAATATTTAAAAATAGGGATCAGTGAGCAAGTAATAGACAGACAAACAGAAGAACTAATTGTTGATGTTGGTGACAGTGATAGAGATTCCCATGATGAGAGTGAATGTGAAAACTAACTATAAAACAAAAGCAATAGGTTAATTTTTTCTTTTTGATAAGTCATGTTTTTACATTATTTTCTAGTACGCTACTTGTCCTATCTGTATTAATACTATAATTTACGTCTACTGAAAGCTTATTTGTGTATCGGTTCCAAGTGACTTACCCAAATATCCATTGATGTCATTGTTTGATTAGGGAGATTTATGACAGATTGGAGTTTAGGAAATGTATACATATTAAAAAATCTTTAAAACAAAATTTATAGATTTCCTAAATAGTCTTGGAATTGTATAAAATTCCTAGGTTTCGTACATTTCCGGCAACATTTACATACGATGACAAAAACTTGTACCGAAGTTTTATGAGTTTAAAATCCGTAGTACTGCGGTGAACATTATTAGGAATTGCCGCATTTTATTTTGAAATTTATGTATTTTCCTTTACATTTAAACTGCGGCCAAAAAATTTTACTATCTACCTAAAGAAGCATTGTCTACTTCGGTGGCTTCTAAATATGTCATTTTTAAATTCTCCTTTTTCAGGCGTATGGACGTAAGTTTCGTTGTTATGCAGCTAGTTATATTTGTTAAAGTTTTGCGCCTGAAGAGATTCGATATAACTTAGAAACGAGTAAAGTTTGTTGAACGGTTCGGTGTGTTCCAACAGGGAAGGTTTTTCAACGTCTGATATAATGGAAAATGTTAATTTTCGTCAAGTCGCACAATGTCTTGCTAACAAAACGACCACTTCGTTCCCGTTACAATTCACGTTCGTTCGAGTGTGAAACATTTGAATGTGGACAAAAGAAGAGGCATACCAACTGCCAACCACTGTGTAAATTTTTAGGATTGTTGTTCTTTCGTTTTTCGTGCTCTGTCATGCGTACAAACCGAAACCTAAGAAAAAGCGACGTTTTTCTTAATTATCAGAGAACATTAACAAAATTAATTATTCCTTTCATAATATTTTTGACTTGAAATTCACGATAACAAAAATATTTCTAAATAAAAATATAATATTGAACTTTGCTAAAATTAAATGTAGAGAGAAACAAATCCGGGGTTGACTTAAAGGCAGACGGTTTCCGGCGTTAATAAGCTTCTGCTAGTTGAATCAAATTGATAAAACAATTATGAATCGCCTAATGACTTCATGCTTCAATGACTTCACAGTTAAATTGAATGTATAAATCTAGAAGAGTGATAAGTATTTAGTTTGTATCAAGAGCAACAGGCAGCTATAGAGCTAGAGCTGCAACTTAGAGAAGCAAATATTAGGAAGGAAGTCAGACAGAACAGAGATGTACACTGTCACCGCTACATTTTAATCTATATATCGAAGACGCGATCAACATCATTAAAGACAGTACAACTGTAGGGAAAGATATAGAGGAGCAAAAGATTAGTATACTTAGATTTGCAGATGATATAGCATTATTAGCATCTACCAAAGAAGAATTAGAGATAGCTTTAAATAAAATGGAAGCGGTATTAACAAAACAGTATTTTATGAAAATAAATAAAAGTAAAACTAAAATACTGGTTTGCAAGGGAAGAAAAAGTAGAGAAAGACTGAATATAAAGATAGGAGACGAAAAATTAGAAGTGGCTGATTTTAGGTATCTAGGAAGTCAGATAAGTCAGGACAGAAGAAGTAGTAGGGATCTACAATAAAACAGAAGATAGAGCAGAGCTGAGTCGCTTTTAATAAAAAAAAAGTCACTCCTATGCTAGCGTACGGTTAATTTAAAAATTAAAAAAAGGTATTTAAAGGTGTGTGTTTGGAGTGCGACGCTGCATGGGTGCGAAACATGGACTGTGGACGCTGCGGAAACGAAAAGGTTAGAAGAAGAAGAAGGTTCTAAATGTTGTGTTACCGGTGAATGATGAGGATACCGTGGATAGAGAAGGTTAGAAATGAAGAGGTATTAAAAAGAATAGGATAACAGAGGACTCTATGGAAGTCAATAAGAAATAGGTGAGATAGGTTGGTAGGACACTGTCTCAGGCATAAAAGCCTAGTCAGAGACATATTAGAGGCAGAAACGGGTGTTAAGAGGAGTAGAGGTAGACCTAGATTAGATTATTGTTCGCAAATAGTTAAGGATGTGGGTTGTTTTAGTTTTAGGGAAACGCGAAGATTAGCTCAGGATAGGAAAGGGTGGAGGTGCGTGTCTCGTGGTAAGAATATTTCTAATGTTGTTTCAATTTACTGTTTGACTTCAAATACGACCCTGCTAAGTGTACATCCCCTCAATTGTTGCACACTTTTTACCACTTAAATGAAACTCCCGAAATTACAATTTAGCTTCAGCTTAATAACGCAAACTAAAACATAATTTAATAAAACCCCAGTTGGCAATTACTTTTGGTAGAAAGGGTTCGACATCCAATTAAAAAGGCTTTAATAGCATCTGCTCATCTAGTCGTGCAAATAATGTCGTTCATTTATGGTGTCTTAAAGGCCATTCTCAGCCGACGCTTCGACGAATTTACTTTCAGATTAGCAATAAAAGAACATACCCTGAGTGACGAACTTCGACGTTTTTGTTCCCCTATTATCCTCTAGGGTAATCTTGAATCAAATTTCTAGATTAATGGATGATGAACATCCCTTATGGTCGTGAAAAGTTAATTGTTCTTTCCAATTTTACAATTATTAAATGTTCTACAACCAAAATGCCAATTTACACATAACGAACCAAACAAGTACAAATGAGAACGAGTCAGTTATAATTTTATAAGAAATGGAAAGAAGGACAAAGAAGGATAATAAGGTACAAATCGCTGTTAATCGTTTAATAAATACAATGAAAGTTCATTGATGAATCAAATTGCAGATAAACTTCTTCTTCCGATAGCCAACGTACACAAAATATATGAGAAAGCTACTTTTTTCTTTGATTACCCACTGAACATCCAAAATACTGCATAAATGCTGCTTCTACCCGTAGGAAAAATTTCCATTGAAGTTCAATGGGAATCAATGGTAAATTTGTAAATTCCATTCAAAACCATTTGGCATAAATGGAAAAATAATTGTTTCCATTTACAATATAATTCCTGGCCACATATACTATTAGCCTTTTTCGATACAGTTTTTGCTTGCCCAGGTGCAAGAGTAGTGATATTGCCAATTAGGTGGTGGAAAATCAATAATCTAGTTTTACCTATGCGTGCATGTTGGGGGTACGTGAGGGACCACCACGGCAGTAGAGTGAGAGACAAGCAAGGTAGTAAGATGTTTGATTAAAACGGTATATTTCATTTAGACGTTGAGCATTTTTGCTCAAAAAAGACGGAAGACGTATTTATGGTGATTACACGAAGACGTATGTATTTTGGAAGACGCGATACATTGAATATTGTATATAAGTTGTATATATTTAGTTCCTGTTTGTTACTCGTTTTGCTGTTTGCTGTTTATATTCATTATTATGTTTATTATATATGTATTCAACTACCCGGAGCCTTTTATTAAACAACCCCTAGACAAGTGAAAAAGCCTACATTAGAAGCATTGTTTGATGATTTTGAACCATGCCAAAATATAGAGGAGGCCGAAGTCATCTGTGAGAGTGATGTAGTTTTATCAGAAGCAAGTGAAAAAAAATCTAAACACAATGATAAAGAGCCAGACATCCAGGCACGTGCCTTGGTTCAGGTACCTGAAGAACCAAATTCTCAACAAAATAATATGGATTATGGAAAAAAGCATGCTGATGAAGTTCCAATGGAACGCAATGGGATTTCCATTACTTAACGCAAATGAATTTCCATTGAGTTCAGCAATGGAATTTCCATTGAGTTCAGCAATGGAATTTCCATTGCGTTCAGCAATGGAAATCCCATTGAGTTCTGGAATGGGAATCCCATTGGCAATTCTCCATTTATTACCATTAATTATTATCAGTGGTAATTTAATGGCATTTTTTTTAATGGAAATTGAATGGAAATTGTTCCTATGGGTACAGATTTCGATATAGATCTTGCTTATATTTGCGAATATGAATTTTTCATTAAAGTAACAAAAAATATCTAACATTAATTTACACAATCTACCAGACAGTTTTCAAAAATAAAAGCACAATTTTTCAGAAAAACTTAAGAAAACAAGGTTTTGATTCGAGGTGTGTAAAGCAAATTAAAAATTTGTAAACTAATAATATAATTTACAATGGAGAAGAACGGCGACGAGGATCAATTACTTTTTTTTTATGTGGCAAGCTTTATGGAGTGTCACATTCTCGCAGAAATTAACTAGAAACTCGGTAAAGCAACTAATTAACACTTTTATAGGACACCAAGAGTCGTCGTTAGTCGATTCACGTGAGAATTGCCGTAGTCTTATATGAATTCATAAATCTCGTAGTGCGCATCAAATAGGAACGTCGCTAACTTTAATTAAGTGTGTAGCGTATCGAAGAGGATGTCTTGGCGTTTAGGACTAGGTACTAGAACTATTACATAACGCCTAGGTAGGTACCTGCTGAAAAGCGAAGGATTTCCCAAACGAATGGAGACTTTCAGGTTTAATTTGATGAAACTAATAACGGGAAAAACTCTCATTATGAGGTTTTGCAACTATTTTATGTGTGTACTACGTCTAGACAAGTGTCGTTAAAGTAAAAAAAAATTTAGAGTTCTTAATACTCAAATACGAGTACATACACTGGTATATACAAGGGTAATTTGAGATGTTCGTCGTTTTTATGTTATGCAAAAAATATTGACTGAAAATCTATGTAGAAGCTTTACAAGTTCAAAGTGAGAATGCAAAAAAGCTCTTCGCATGGATTTCTCATAAAGAAGTTTCAAGGAAATAGGATTTTTTTTATAAATATTTGCAATTAGTCATACCTCCATAAACATCACATCTGAGGTTGAACGAAGCACCTTCTGTAAAAGGCCCAACAACTGATGATAGGATTCTCCTTTTTTCGTCTGTAACCTCGATCTTCTTAGGTGGCACTGCAAAAGAAAACAACTTTCAATACAGAAGAATGTTTTTGGAATATTATTTGATATAGTCAACGTAATAGATAATGAAAACCAAGTCACAATTAAAATAAACGCATCCCGAGTAGGATTTATTTTGGGAATTCACTAACTCCAATTGGGTCCCTATTGGAGATTGTTGGATTTGCCCAAACTGGGCATTTACCACCTATGCCCAATGAATTTTGAATTGCGTATTTTAGGGCAATCCCAAACTGCACTTCCGGACTACAATCTTATTGAAGAATAATTAATAATTATTTAATTTATAAATAATAAATAGTNACTCTATCCTATTAACAATTATTTTTTATATTCTCATGTAACAGTTGGTCATTTATTGAAAAGTATTCATTGGGACCCAATTGGGATTTCCCTAACTATATCTTAGACTCATTTTATTGTAACTCAAGAAGACAATTTGAAGAGCAAGTGGGGGTAGCAAGCGTTCATGACCAGTATAACTACTTACTAGTAGTTTACAAAACAGTTCGGTGATACCTTGTTTTTTTTTTTTCGTGTATCAACATCGATATTCTCAACAATTTATTTATGTACTATGCCAACAAATTCATCGCAAGAAAGACGTCGTGAACTTACACGTTTACGAATTTCCCTAAATTTTCCAATTAGGGCTTTCCCTACCGGGTCCCAGATGGGGATAGCGTTACATTTCCAATAGGGAACCGGTTGGGTATCCCATTTGGGACCCTATTTGAATATGGGAAAACCCAATCGGGACCCAACCGGTTCCCAAAAATAAATTCTACTCGGGATTGTCGTGTAACATTCCTCATACTTTGTAAAAATTTCCTTATTACATTCGTTCATCCGAGACAAATTCTATTAATGCGAGAATCAGAAATGCACCTAGTTCTAAATACGTAAATATTTATAAAAACATCGATCACTCAAATTCATCTCAATTTTTACATATTTATCAGACATACAGAAATATATTTCAGACAGGAACCAACAATGTATATAACAAAGACGAAAGTTTCTGAAATATATCAACATTAAAAGTAAAAAAGATTTCGCTTGGGTAATAAATCAATACCAAACAGTGTAAGTAAAATAATTCCTGTTCGCTTTTATTATTTCGTGCCTAAATCCGTTTATTACCGTTTTATATCGACTATTAAATATCGCACGAATCGATTGTAAGAAGAAAAATAAATTAAACAGATCAAGAAATGGACAAATTATTCCCAACTTGGCCCATAAACTCAAGAATGCCTGTAATTTGTTGGTTGCATGGGACCAGAACTTTCTTCACTTGAGTCACTTTAACGATTTTATTTGAGTTAATTCAGCTTAAAGTCTTAAATTTAACGCCGAGCTGCATTGATATCCCAACTTTTGCAACGGATGACCTACTTTTAAATAAATAACAAGACACTGTATAATAAATGATACATCTTTCAAGCAAGTCATGTTATTATGATTAATCTATTCAACAGTGGCGTTGTCTGTGCTATATTAAGCAGGTTTTTGTGAAACAAAATTTATCATCATAAATATATGAGATGACAATAATTTTTCATAAATTGTTATATACTAGCTGAACTCATTCAAACTTGAACTGTGCTGCATGGCAGTTTTTTTTCATCAAATATCGGAGTACCTTAAAGAACTTCAACCTTTCAGCAAAAATTCGACTGGCGATCCTCGAAGAGAATGGAGTTATACTGAGTCAGAAAAGAGTCATGATCAGTAGGATTTAGGGATCGATTAAAGAGTAAAGCATAGGTTAATGCAACCAACTATGCACGCAGCAGGGACATTTAGACCCCCTTTTTTTGTCGATTTTTATTTAAGATTCTAATTAAACGACAACATCCTGGACGGGGAAAGTAAACCTAAACAATCCTTAAAGGTAAATAAAGAATATGGATATGAGTTCCTCTTCGCGATGGTAATGTTTTCTCCAAAAAGCTAAATACAGTACATATCTAAAACAAGGAAGAATATCTTCAATTGAGATTTTCATGTTTCAAATAATCAAAACTGGGTTCATATTAGTAGAGAGCAATTTTCATTAGAATATTACAAAGCATTGCAATATGTAGCAGCAAAATTGAAATATATCTACATATGTGTACGGAGCTACATCAAAGAAAACATGATGCCGACGAAGCGATAAAGGAAAACTGATTTGATTATCCTGACGCACGCAAAAATAGCACTTCTAAAATTAATAAATACTCGTTAAACAAATATTTTTTATTTTGGATGCCTTACCATACATCCATTTCCTAATTTCACATTTTTATCCTTAAAATTTACATACGACAGAAGAAAGTGACCAATTCTGACCTCATGTTGACCCTTTTATTCCATTTATCTAAAAATCATTGATGAGCCAAAAGAAGCATTTGATGTACGTAACATCTATTTCCACGAATGTAATTTAATTTTATACATATACATACACGTATATATTATGTTAAATGGAATTGCCAATAGACATTAATTACCAAGGAATTAGTCAACATTTAGGTATTTGCTATTTTTGAACTGCGACCTTATCCAAACATCACGGGCCGCTCTGCGGGAATTTGAAGGTATAATTAGCCTACGTCCTGCTAAAACTATGTTATCGGGTTTGCCGCAAGATCAAAGAGAATCCTATTTCAATCGGACAGTATTAGGTATAATATAGTGGCGTGATTAGATAGATACATAGTTTAATTAAATTAAATGTATGTGCGCCTACTCTGGCCCTAGATAGGTACTTAACATCATGGTTGTATGGGGGTAGTAATGAACTTCATTTAGCCTACATACGTATTAGCTGTATAAAACAATAAATGCCATTCACTAGACCTATATATATATCGAGAATTTGCTTCATAGAATGAGCAATTAATTGTTTCATCCCCATCATAAGATCGTCAGCCTATGACGTACCTCCACTCTTTCCTATTGTGAGCTAAACTTCGTATTTCCTTAAAACTAGACCAACCTACATCCTTAACTATTTGCGAACAGTAATCTAACCTAGGTCTACCTCTACCTCTCTTAATTCCTGTTTCTGCCTCTAATATGTATCTGACTAAACCTTCATGCCTGAGAAGGTGTCCTACCAACCTATCTCGCCTATTTTTTATTGACTTCCATAGAGTCCTCTGTTCTTCTATTCTTTCTAATATCTCTTCATTTCTAACCTTTTCTACCCACGTTATCCTCATCATTCGCCTATAGCACCACATTTCGAAGACTTCTAACCTTTTCTTTTCCGCCGCGCCCACTGTCCATGTTTCACACCCGTACAACGCCGCGCTCCAAACATACACCTTTAACAACCTTTTTCGAATTTCTAAATTAAGCGTTAGAACGCATACAAGTGGCTTGACCCTGCACTACCCTCTACTTGATACGCCTACTACTGCTTCCGTCCTGACTTATCTGACTTCATAGATACCTAAAATTAGCTACTTTCATCTCCTATCTTTGTATTCGCTCTTTCTCTACTTTTTCTTCCTTTGCATACCTACCAGTATTTTTTTTTTACTTTTATTCATTTTCATACATTACTGTTTTGTCAATACCGCTCTCATTTTATTAAATACCATCGAATTTTTATTAAAATACCCATACGCGATTCGTTATCAGCTACAACACACAATTTACTGTGAACGATACGTTACAAATCGCCTGAACTTTTAGTTATCTATTTCTCAGATTAGCACTATTATCAGAAGGGTCTAAGGCAAACTTGAAAGTAGCGAATTATTCGCAATGGATACGATATACACCCATTGAGTATACGTACACTCTTTATTTGTCGTTTATACAATCATACTAGTGGTTGATAGCAGAAAAGAACTAAATGAAGTAGGATATTGGTTTTCGTTATCAACTATATCTACTTGTATCCGACGGATATCGCAATATCGCAAATAGCTTGCTAGAATAACCTGTGGCGGATTGATGAAAGATGAACTGTAAGGGAATTTATCTAGATCCCTGCGGCTTGCGCTTAAATCCCACAGTTTGTTGCCTCGTAACCAACTAGGAAATAACCTGGCGATAGGTGTATACATTTACACGTTGCAACTGCCGATACGTTACAACTTTTCACCGTAAATATATAATACACCGATCCTAAATCTCACAAAAATAATACTGCGCGTACCAGCCAATTATTATTATGATTAAAGCGCCCTTAAAATTGGAAATCACAAACTATTATATCGCGAGTGCAACAACCCGAAAATGTCCTAACTAAACCTAACCCACTGTCAACCAAATCAGCCAAAAATAATTTTCTTTATGCTTACATTGCTGTAGGTTTGTAGGGCACCTTCTCAGGCATGAAGGACTAGTTAGAGGCATATTAGAAGCAGAAACAGAAGCTAGGCCTAGATTATAAGATTAGATTACCGTTCACCAACAGTTCGAGTTTTATGGAAATGCGAAGATTGGTTCCGGATAGAAAGAATGGAAGTGCGTGCCCAATCAGTCTTAGGGATGACGACCTAATGATGACGATTGTTATAAACAAACGGACACAGAAACGCAACCTAACCTAACGTAATTGTATCCAACAATACTTTTATTTAACTCCAAAATAAAAATTGCTCGTTTATATACTTTAGTATTCTTTGTTCAAGAGAATAAATTGACTTTTAATAATTAAGTTTGCATTATTGGCAATCCCAGTGATGTGCTAGCAGCTTTCCTGTGCTTTCTTTTTCTAGGTTCTTCGCCTTGTTGCTTGCCCGTAATGAATAAAGCGGGTAGCCTCTCAGATGCCAACAGAAGGTTCGAGTAGCTTGATGTGGAAATTAATAAAAGATAGGAAGTCTTCATGCAGTAAAATGAACCGCTTCTCATTATTATAACGGAGTTTCGCGAAAGCGAATCCGTTTTAGAAAAGTTTGACAAGAGATTAGAGTCGGTGATATGATATGAAACGTTATTGCTAAGCATTACTTCAAGAAAATTTCAACGTACCTTTGTATTTTATTCACAATTATGATCATAAGGCATTTGGTTTACAATAGACGCATCCGCTCGCAAGGACGTATACGGCTCCGAGAAATTTTTAATTTTAAAATATATTGAATTATACGCGACCGACTATGCTCGTCAACGTCAACGGATGTATCTAAGGTAAACTGCAAATAACAACGTTAATATGTTAAGACGTTTTTGCTTACAATTGTAAACTGTTACATACCTAAATCAGCATCGATTGAATACGCACCCCCACTCTTTCCTATCATTAGCAAATCTTTACATTTTCCTAAAACTGGGTGAACCCTCACCCGTAACTATTTATGAAGAGTAATCTAATTTAGGCCTAGGAAACTCTACTTCTACTAACACCTGTTTCTGCTTCTAATATGTCTTTAACTAGCCCTTCATTCCTAAGAAGATGCCCTACCAACCTGTGTGAAATCAATAGATTTGATTACCTCGTAAACTATACAATTTTCAGGAAAAATAATAGAAATACTTTTACATTTAGTGTGCTTACTTATCTCTTTTCTATGTTTACGATATTCCTTATAACGTCTGTCGTGAGTAAAAGTAGGCGTTTTGATAACAACCGCTCTAGTCTAGTTAATAAATTGAAAGAAGAAATTATACTTCATTTACTTTCTGTAGCGATGTGACCTTCAGTTTGACTGGCGCAAAGTAGAAAAGAACAGCACTAGGCCAGAAAAGGAAGAAGACAACTCTCGGCCAAACTCGTAACCGGTGAGGAGCGTATAATCCGTACAGTACTGCACGGAAAAATTGACCATATTATCCACTACAATTGCATTGCTCAAATGTGCTATTATTGGTACTATTTACTACTGAAAATATCGAAGAGATGATTATTTATATTCGAAGACATATTAAAGGCTTTAACGCTTGTTTTCGACTCGCATTACAATTCATGATTGAACAAAACTTGAGCAAGTACTGTATGAAAAAGTATGTTTAATGAACAAGAGTTGAGAGTATAATGAGCTCTTTTCTCCCTACCTACGATTTTGCCGGCGCGCATCCAAGACATTTGAAGGGGCACATCGCTAGAGAAAGTAAATAAATAATAATGCGACGGTTTTATTGAGGACTATGCCAATTTTCAACGTTTCAACTATACTTATCCACTTTGCCTTACAAATTTTTGCTGAATAGTATGCATCTACAGCAATATTTTTACAGTTACAGAAATCATTTTTACTTATTACCTTTCTCACAAGTTTCACTGAAAATTTAAGGACGGATGTTTTTTTTTGCAACAATAACTTGTTTTTTCTTATGCATAAAGGTACAATTAAGAAATAATGTGCAGAGAAAAGTGCAAATTAGAATTGCGTCGTTTCTAAACATCTGAACAAAAGAAAGAGTAAATTATTTATTTCTGCCTCGCTGGGAACTGTTTGGACAAAAGAAGTGTGCAGAAAAATACGAAATGAGATTTTTATGTCTCCCCTGATTAAAGAGGTAAATAATGTTGCTCTTTATTCAGGAAGTTTCAAACACAAGCTCACAGAAGTAGTAAAATTCCAACTCAGAACGTAGCACTAAAGTTCCAGACAAACGCTCCTTACAAACAGGAACTATTTAAACCTGAGAAATTATGGTGTAAAAGGGAGTATAACTTTAAAAATTACCAAGTGGTAAGACACCGTTTCTTATCTTGCAAACGAATTAAATTCAGCTTCTAGGAAAATTGAAGTGAAAGATATTCCGAATACCGCACTCTAAATTCAAATTTAAATCATGCGACATTACCAATTACAGAAACATTTCAGACAAAAACTGCAACGTTTCACATTTTGATTGAGGACTTTCTCAAGGAATTTGTCGAGTCAAAAAGTAGAGTACACAATCACCTTCTCTTTATAGCAGTAATCTATATATATCNGGCATTTACATTTCAGAATTAGTTTGCGCATTTATCTATCTACATATATATATATAAGAAAGTCGTTTTAGTTACACTATTTATAACTCAAGAACGGCTGAACCGATTTGGCTGAAAATTGGTGGGGAGGTACCTTAGAACCTTAGTTAAGTATGGTGTTTTATTTATAGTCAGATTTACCTGAAACTTGGCTTTAATGCTTTTTCATATAAAATTAGTGACATATATACCTATTTCAACATTCTAAATTCTACCTCTTTAGGAAGCTGATAGGGGTTTGCAAAGATTGCAGTTTGTTTTTGGTGCGATTTACTTGAAACTGGTTAAAAAATTTAATCTCTTTTGGGGAAGGGGGGTGAGTAGTGAAGAGGAGTTGTAATACTTAAATGGAACATATATTATTTGTGGTCAGATTTACTTGAAACTTGATCTTAATGGTCTTTCATTTAATATCTGACATTTTAAAAGATTCAACCTCCAAAGGGAGGGGAGGGGAAAAGAGGGGTTGCAATTTTTTTTGGGAGTTGTGGTTGAATTTACTTGAAACTTCGTATATATGCTGTTTGATATTATTATTCAAATGAAAAGTTGTTGCAAAACGTTTCCATGGGGTATATTTTATTTATACTCGTATTTACTCGAAGGTTGCTCATTGTTGAAATTAAGCAAATACGTGTTTTGACAATTTGTAAAAATCAACCCTTAAGGATGAAATGTTGTTGGTACATTTGCACTTGAAATCTAAGATGGCGACATTATATAAAATTAAAACTTTGTAAGGGTGAATTGGTAGTTAAAAGGTTTTATGGAGAAACAGTATTCATTTCTGCGAGCGAAGCAGCCGGGAAATGCTAGTAGTATGTAACAAACAAATAGAACAAGTACAATACTTAGGATGCAGGATGACAAGAGACTTATATTTGGATTAGAAGTTTACGAATAAGCTTCACATAATCGCTAAAGGTCAGGTAGAAATTTGTGAAGACATATATACGTATATATTCAATCCTTTTTTTGTGGAACAGAATCCTAGACGGTATGGAAGCCCGGTCGATGCGAAGTCTGGAAGACTTTGAAATGTGGATACTGCTTAGAGTGCTCAAAACATCAAGGACGGAACAAATGAAACTGTCCTGAAAAAAATGACTATGGAAAGGGATGTTCTGGAAATTGCCACAAAACGAAAGACAAGCTATCTACTGCGACATATTTATAAAAGTGGAAAATACAAGGGCAAAATCGAAGATAAAAAGGCGCCTGGCAGGAGACAATTAATGTTCATAGATTGAGAATATGAAAGTTTGAACTGGCCTAAATTCACAGACACTAATACGAATAACACAAGATAGAGAACGAAATGTAGCTAACCTGCATTAAAAATAAGGCATATTAATAAAATACATAAGTGGTGTCTCGTGCTAATGGAGAATCCTTGCTCTCTTTATACGAACTGTGGAATATATATAGGAACCTATAAAAACACCATCTTTTTATTTTGGTCCTGCAGGGCGGGCGCTATCCACCCATGCTTCTTTAAGTCCTTATTCTTCTTTGTACATAAAAGTATAATTCATGGAAGCACCTATGTGACACTTATATTCGTCTTACAGCTAGATTACGTTAGTCTTTCCAGCTGGCTAATTCAAAAAGGGTGGTCACATCACCTGGTGTCAGCAAACGTAAGAAAGAGTGACAAGCAATAAGCATGGGTGTCAGAATGATTGTAACGCACCGTAGACTTTAGCGTGGCAAGACATTGTCAACGTATTATTTTTGATATGTAAGATTTAATACGATGTCATTTTTCTAGTACGTTGGCTTTCTTTTACCTGCTTGACGTAACTTACAGGTAAAACTTCTCAATTTATATTTTTGAATCTTTCGGCATTGCAAAGGCATAATTAACTTTGTAAACATAATTGCCTTGTTGTAGTGCAATTTTCTTTTCCGGTCTAGGATTAGTTCTTTTATCGTTGTCCCCACAAAGGAAAAAGCAATTATATAGACCACGTCCATCAAACTCGAATATCAGGTACCTACCTAAGCCTTTTATTGATTGTTTTTCAGCATTTCCATATGTACTTTGTAACCTTCCCCCTCCTTCAATTCTTTAGACGGACAGATAAATGGATATAGGTAGTTACATCAAGAGGAATAGATAAAAAGATTACCAAGTTATTTAACACTTTTCGTCTTCTATTTACAGATCATTTGTTCCAAAAATTGCAGTAATCAAATTCTCGTAAATCAGAGCCTGACAAAATGAGGAGGTTCGATCGGAAACGAACATCAGCTAAGTGTCCCTCTCAATAAATTTTTTAGGAAGACAAATTTTCCCTTAAATCGATTGTTGTCGAATGGAAATTGTACGCTTCATAAAGTCGACTCCTGTTGCAATAAATTTTGATTTAAACGGACCAGGGGTTTGACAGAACATGACAAAATGTAAAGTAATGGGAAAAATTCGAATTCGATTCAGAGATAAAAATAATTGGGGACAGTTTCATTGTCTTTCGAAATAGTTAAGTAAATGAATGAAGAAAAAAATTGTAATGAGTAAAAAAATTTAAATATTCGAATAAGATTGTTAAAGGTGTGTTTGGAGTGCGGCGCTGAAACAGGTGCGAAACATGCACGGTGGGAGAAGGTAAGCAGCGTATGAAATGTGGTCTTACAGACAAATGATGAGTGGGATGAGTGTGGATAGAGAACGAATTTGAAATTATTAGAAATAATAGGAGAACAGAGGTCACTATGGAAGTCAATAAGAAATAGGCGAGATAAGTTGGTAGGAAGACATGAAGGAGTAGTTAGACATATAACAGAAACAGAAACAGATGCTAAATTAGATTAGTGTTCACAAATAATTATGGATGTGAGATGTTCTAGTTTTAGGGAAATGCGAAAATTAGCTCAGGGTGGGAAAAAGTGGAGGTCGGTGGCCAACCAGCCTTACGACTGATGACCTTATGATGATGATTAATTAGCAAAATTTGCTTTCCATTAACTTCCATCATCATAAGGTTGTCAGTCCTATGACTGGCTGGACACGCACCTCCACTCATTCCTTATTGATGACATCCCCTGAGGTAGTCCTCGCCCGGACATCCGAATGGGGGACTAGTTTACATCCGGAGTGCTTGACCCCAGAGGACGTCATCATTTAATATGCATAGTTGTACGTTTTACTCGGGATCATAGTGTGGTGGGTTCTCGTAGCCTTTCACATTGCAGTTTTGTGCATCAGAATGCGATACCGATCCTCTTGATCTCTGCCAAATTGTGTCTGGAACTACCAGATTTTGAAAAACACTGCTTAATAGTGAAATCATATCTGAAGCTACCTTTACAAAATTCCTCTTCCCCCTCCCGTCAAGAATTGTTTCTTCTGTTTCATTGCACACTCAAATAAGTCCTTGGACACATTATTCATGTGACGCAACTCCAAGTGATCGTATTTACTAAAAGTAAATAGTAATTCGTACGATTGCAGGAAGTACTTGTACATAGCTGAGGGTGTTTGACCCTTTGTCACAGCTAACTCTAAAAGAGAATCCTTGTACGAGAGAGTGAACCGTGACACGTAGTTCTGCCCACTTTTTGCCTGCTCGTTCGTGCGAGAACTGCATCCTACCATTTATCTTAACACCGGCCCTCCCGGATGGTCGGCAAAGCTGTGAATCTTTCGACCTTGCGATTCATGAATGTATAATGTTAGGTACGCTAAATTGACGATAGTAATAAGTCATCGCATACATACTTGCATGCTAGTAATGTTGCAAAGTTTCGAAATCCATGAATGCAAATGTCAAGTTTTCTTTAATATGATGTCTAATTTCTTGCATTTATTCATTAAATCTGGTCGGTCGGTTTTAGAACATATGTTGGCAGTAATGAAAATTAACAAACATTCAGTTGTTCTAACGAACTTGCTAATCGTGAATAATTCACTGCTTGCTGAGACATACAGACGAACTGTTCCAACACGAAGTTTAAATCAGTTGGTTTCGATAAAGTTCTGACCAGAACCACAACTACTTGCGGTGTAACTTGGTAGTGATTTTACCCCTTATCATTTAGTTGGACGATAGAGCAATTGTTTTAAACACAAAACCAAGTCAAAGCAAATAAATTGATGTCAGTATTAGTCTTCGTCTTTTTGGTCTTGATATTAATCCTAAGACTATTACTACCATACTTCTAGTGTTGGTCATGCTGATACATTTTCGGTCTTGATATTGCGTACTATGTCTCGGTTTTCCACGCACAAATTTTTCTATTTACCGACGCAATGTAAAGATAGGAAACGAAAGATTAGAAGAAGTGGCCGATTTTAGGTATTTAGGAAGTCAGATAAGTTAGGACGGAAGGAGTAGTAGGGATATAAAACAAAGGATAACACAGGGTCAAGTCGCTTTCAAGAAATAGAAGTCACTTCAATGCTCGCGAACGATTACTATAGAAATTCGAAAAGGATTGGTAAAGGTGTATGTTTGGATCGCGACGCTGTACGGGTTCGAAACATGGACGGTGGGCGCGGCGGAAAAGGAAAGGTTAGAATCGTTCGAAATGTGGTGCTACAGACGAATGATGAGAATACAGTCGATAGAGTGTCGATAGAGTCGAAGGAGTGGAGGTGCGTGTCCAACCAGTGTTAGAACTGACGACCTTATGATGATGATGACCGACGCAATAATTGTTTTAAATAAAGAAATTTTCTGTCATAATGGTCTTTATCTTGCATTTTCGTAAGACCAAAACCCAGAATGAAAGACCAAAAGCAAATTTGCTCATCACTATTATCAACATATGACATTAGTAGTTCCATTGGCAACTTTGTGCTGTGTACCTTTCGAGACTATTTCTTCATAACGACAAGGGCTTATCATATGAAATTAAATATAAAACCCGTGGTGTATTTATTCGTTGTGTGTTAGATCATGCGTACAAGTTTTTGTAAAAGTTTATTTTTGGAACGTTGTAGATGATGAAGACTTTTATTTCTTGTTCGTTTTTTCTTTCAATAAAAAAAATGTTCACCGCAGAACCCTAGAATAAAGTCGTGAATATGTTTATTTTTTATTATCGTTGAAGTTAGTTTTCTATTATACTTGTGCTTTGGCTTTCGCAACGCATTTTTCGCTGAATACGATTTCCATCGGCACGGCGGACAAACTCCTTTAACTTTGTCAAACTGTAATTGGATATCGATTGGAAACGGCCATTATTTTTTACATAACGAGCAAGTAACGACATCGAGCAAAAGTTAAATTGAAAACACAGACATCGGTGATCTAGAAAGTTGGATTTGTAGAAGTGGAAACACATGTGAAAGTTCAAAAAGGGCGACCATAAAGGAAATCGTTGAAAATTGACGAAATCGTACCTACACTAGAACAAACTCACACCCCCAAATTATACATTTCTAAGGATCTATTCAAAATTACAGCAGGGGAAGTAATTTGACTTCTAAAAACAGGTATTTCGACTTGAACTTTGAACTTATCTAAGGTTTTTCTAAATGTAAGCTAAAGCTCACAAACAAAAGATAAAAATTAATATAACAAAAGAATTGTATTTGACACACATACACAGGGTGTTTCTGAAATAAATAGAAAGCTTTGGAAAGTGTTAAGTAGATGCAATAGCGAATCGTATTGTGAATAAAGTAGCGTATTAAGGGACAAAAAAAATTTTAGGAAAACGTACAGAGAAATTGCGATAACAATTAAGCAACTACATAGATGAAAAATGTAAACAGTGACGGTTGTGGAACGATTAATAAAGTAATTATCAACAGCTTATAACTACGTTACTACACAAAATAATCCTCCCATTGTGATAACAATTAATTAAGTAACTATTTTGTTCATCGCTGATAGTATGCCCTACTACTACTTAATATACACCTCGACATGGTATTGAGAACACAAAATACAAAAGAAATACCCCTATAATATGGTTGCAGCAACTGATGGATTGCGTTGTTGCAAGGTCGTAATTCCTACCAGGGTCGGACTAGCACTTCACTGTACTTTCAAATACGTCTTTCTTGGAAACGGTGGACTTTCAGACCACTAAACACATATTTCAAAAACACCATGTATATAATATCCTAGTAGATTCTACGTTTTACCACATTGAATTAAGGTGAGGTACATGAAAGTAGCAGTTTAACTTAAATTTGTTAGGACTAAAATTCATTTTGACCCAGTTTATAAATGTAAGAGATGTTTCAGGAAGCCCGACCCCGGAGTATTTGGGTCTAATAAAAGGTGAGATTATTCAACATTTGCCTTATTGATTGTATTATCCGGCTATGATCCGGCTTTAATATATAGTATATATGATCATGGATCTTTTGTATAATGTTATGTAAGAATAATTTTATGAAAATCCTTCATAATAAAACGTGCAAATCCTTTGTTGTAAAGGCTGCAATGATGGAGGTCATAACGAAATAACTACACAAAATCTTGAAAGAAATTTAATCACGCAATGCTAGAGCTGTATGAGCTGAAATCACGCACAAAAGTAATATATTTTGTAATCTTTATTTATCTTGTTTTTTCATATACTATGTAGGTCTCTGTAGAAAAAATATACAAAAAGATATATTAAGTTAATTATATTGGCATCAAAATCCTCTTCTAGAATAACTGATAAAATAATAATATAAACAGGGCTGCTGAAATTTCATGAGAAAACCACATCAACGGCTCTAGTATATTTCATGGTCAAATGGGGTTGAATTTAGGTAGGTATTCTCAAGGATGTTTGACTGTATTTCAATACACTGTTCGTCTTTGATTTAAACCCGAATCAGAACAGTATCAGTTGACCTACTGGCCGCGAAAGCATTTAGCAATTTGTCAGAGCCCAAATTGATTCAAAGCAAAGCTTACAAAGTAGATTTTTATCATAAGGTAAGTAGCAGGATTTATTTGATATTTCTATACAATCATATCAACCTTTTTTATTAGTCCTAAAAAGAAAGTTTCGCATTAAAAAATACCGTAATGCCTTGCATATTTCACACGTGCGAATAAAACCACCGTGTTTTGAGCCAATGTCTAAGTGCAAAAACATGTTCCTAGTCATTATATGTTCTTTTTATTGCATACTCTCTTTGATCTGCGACCATCATCGAAAACATATTTCCCGCTCTGACATATGCCAATTTAGTCCACACTTACAAAATTGTTACCAAAAAGCTGAACCAACGAACATCGAAATTGTGATTTGCCATTTGCTAATTACCAGTTTGTACCACCACTATAGATACATTTACGAGGGTGGATTGATAAGTTTCCGGCCTAACCAAGAGATGACGCCACTAGGCCTACCTTGAGGTGACATTCTATAGTACCATCCCTGGATAGCTTGTAGCTATAGTTTCAGCCCGATCTCCTTGCTAGTGTAGGTTTGACAGCACGCTGAACAAGACGCCTCTGTGGTTTTCGTAAAAATGGAAAAGCAGGAAAATCGTGCTGTCATCAAATACTTTTATTTGAAGGGGTTAACGCCGAAGGAAATTAAAAAAGAGATGGACTCAACACTGGGGACATCCTCCCCGTCATATTCAACCGTTAAGCAGTGGGTTTCCGAGTTTAAAAAGGGTCGTGTGAGCACCTCTGATGGGCCTCGCTCAGGACGCCCCGTTGAGGTCACAACTCCAGATATGATCGAAAAAATTCATCAAATAGTGCTGGGAGACCGCAGATTGAAAGTGCGTGAGATAGCTGAGACCTGTAAGATGTCATATGAACGTGTGCAACATATTTTGCACCAACATTTGCATATGGAAAAGCTCTGTGCAAGATGGGTGCCGCGTTTGCTAACAGTCGACCAAAAATTGATTCGAAAAAACATTTCTACCGCAAATTTGTCATTGTATAAGCGTAATCCAAGCGAATTTTTGCGTCGATTCGTAACCGTTGACGAAACGTGGGTCCACCACTACACTCCTGAAACCAAAGAACAGTCTAAACAGTGGATTGGACCAGGGGAACCAACTCCAAAGAAGGCAAAAACAATTTTTTCGGCGAACAAGGTTATGGCTACTGTTTTTTGGGATGCAAGAGGTATTATATACATTGATTACCTTGCAAAGGGTAATACTATCACTGGTCAATACTACGCAGACTTATTGCAACGTTTGAGCCACGAGGTGAAAATTAAACGACCTCATCTGGCGAAGAAAAAAATCTTGTTTCATCACGATAACGCACCAGCGCACACGTCAATCGTTGCGACGGCTAAAATCAACGATCTAAAGTTTGAATTGATGCCGCACCCTCCTTACTCTCCAGACCTAGCCCCGAGTGACTATTTTCTGTTCCCTAATCTCAAAAAATGGCTTGGCGGTAAGAGATTTGCGGACAATGAAGAAGTAATCGAAGCTGTAAATGGTTATTTTGAGGAGCTTGACGAATCAGTCTATAGAGATGGCATTAATAGACTGGAACACCGCTATGAGAAATGTATCAGCCTTGGAGGAGATTATGTTGAGAAATAAAAAAAAAAAATTTTTAAAAACCTTGTTTTTCTTGGTCAGGCCGGAAACTTATCAATCCACCCTCGTATAACGAATGTGTGTGGACGCAACGTAATAGTCAAAACTTCAAAGAACATATGAATGAAAAACTTACATAAAAAAATTATTAGAATTGAACTTAAATCCATTCTATCAAACCAATACGTAGGTCCTATATAAAGTCTATACAAAAATCCCTTTCCTTTCATTCTCATTTGAATGTTCAAACTCTAAATCTTTTGGAAAGTTTCTTAATCTATTTGCAAATTAATGATGGTCTTCTTTCTATCGATTTCTAACACTAAATCAAACCAAATTAATTGGCGAAGACGAAATGCAATTAATTTAAATAGAGTTGTGAGATTACGAAATGAAGATGTTGCCTTAAACGGTAAACAAATGGAAAATTTGAATACTCTAAATTTCAGTAGTTCTAGCGTAATCAAAAGCCAGTGCTGTTTAACCTTGCCCATACCATAAGTCGTCAGTTGTAAAAATACGACTGAAACTATTAGTCAGTAACAACCGTCTTTGTTCCGAATTTTACAAAGCAAACTAAAATGTCAAAGATCGTTGACAGCAAGAAAGAAACTGTCTTATTGTTGAAGCTTCTCTGCGATCTTTTGAGATTTAAAAGTTCTAGAAAACATCAAAGGCACACTTGATCATCGCAAACGTGTTTCTGAAATTTAAAGCTGCAGAATGCTTCAAAGCAAAACATCAAAGTACAACGTCAAATTATGAACTAAATCAGTTTGAGGTGTGGAAAATACATACCTGTATACGGGTACGTATTCTTCTCCTATAAGTATGTATAAAGTATTGAGTAATGTCATGTCAAAACTAACGTACGTACATACAGCTACATGTATATGAAGAGCTTGGTGCTTTTCCTTTAGGTCATTGTTGAAATTATTATTTATTTTTAAAGACATTCGCCTCATGCAGACGAAGATAAAAACAAAATAATTACAGGATAATAAGGAGGATGTTTACTCATATAAAGGCAAACCACAGAAATTTCCAGCCTTTCCTCTCCATGGTATTCTCATCATCCACCTACACCTATAATTTTCAAACGCATCTTCCTTAGTCGCCTCGTCCACCTTTACATGATTTTTTGAATTTCTAACTGATACGATGCGACAAATCGCGTGATTGTCGCATTGTGTAAAAGTGGCCTTACAATCACTGTACTTTTTACTTTTGTCGTAAAAAGTTAGTTTTCTCTCAACGTTTTGGTAAAATCTGCTTCTCCATCTATGATGGCCTCCGCGGATTGTTATTATAACGAATAATTATTGTTATTATTATTATTATTAAGTATATATTCAACTGTTCTGTCGCTTTGGAATGTTCTATTTTTAGTTAATGAGAAGATTAGCTCAGTATAAGAAAGAATGGTAGTACGTGTCCAACCAGTTTTAGGACTGACGATCAATGGAAGAAAGTGCAATTTGACGTTTTCAAGAACTTTTGTGGTGTGCCATTACGTATTACAGTTAAAGGAATAGTAGGCAGACAGTTAATCCTTTTTACGTCGTAGTTTTTCTTTTGAAGGGAAATCAATCTTGCCCAGGAAAAGTGGCTCGGAAAACAGTTTGACAAGCGCATCATTCTTATTTACCGGTTAAAACGCACATCGCAGGAAAGTAGGGAAACTTTGTTCGAAAGTAATTTCGCATTGCATTACATTAGCATTTGCAGATTGGCTTTCGCGGAGACAAATTTTAACGATTAAGGGAGTAATCCGCCTTATCTCAGTTAGAAGTAATTGCCCACTTTATTTTATCAGGCACCTATTGTTAAAGCCCTAACCACAAATCAATTACCTAATAGAAATAATCACAGAAGTAAGGCAGGTAGGACGGAGATTCTAACGTTTAAAATTATTCTTCTCCTTTATTCCTTAAGCAAAGTATGTTATTTGCTCTTTAAATTGATATTATAGAAATCATGATAAAACGTTAACATTTTATAAAAGTAGGACACCCACGAAGACGGTTTTTGTGATTCACTATTTAATTATTCTCTATAATAGTTCAGATAAATCGCGAATTTTATTAAAATCCTCAGGGCGCTGTTTAGAAGATCAATATATAGTAATGGTGACACTCGAATTGAGCACAGAGCGTAAGCAGGTAAACAAGTAATTATCGAGGGTTTGTTTATCAAGAAAGGAATTGAGCACAGGGATCATACAGGTAGCAAATAAAAATACCTATGATAAGAACAACATTAACGTTGTAATGTTGCCAAATATAACTGGTTTGTAAAGGGCGGGAGAAATTAATAAAAACAAGGGACTACCCTCATGCAATTATAGCTATCATTGTCTTGTACAATAAATAACATGTCTTCAATGAAATTTGGACCGAACAGTCTTCTAGTGACTCTAGAACAACCAACACTTGCGAGGCATTCCATTCGAAATTTAAGAAGGAAAACGTCTCTTCGCATCCCAATATCTATTCTTTTTTAAAGGTTCTGATTGAAATTCAAACAGACACTTACATAAAAATAAATTCAGTTAACCAAGTTGAAAAAAAAATTAAGACGAAAAATACTGTTCAAAATCAATTTTATTAATCAAAAAATAAAGCTAACTAAATGATGGTGAAATATCAAGATACGACTATGCAAAATGTATTTCTTATAAAAATATCGTTAGTTAAGTTAATATTATGTATCTAATATAAAGTTGAAATATTAATCCTATAAGTACTTGTAACAAAATAATTCAAAGTAAATATTGTTTTTTGTTACAACATTCCATTAGAAAATTTACTTGCTTACCTACCTACTGCTTCAAAAAGAACTCAAATCCCTACAGATATTTTAAAAGAAAGCTGGCAACATGGCTTGTGCTCAATTCGGGTGTTTATTTGAACACATGCAGGTAAGAAAATCTTTGTGCTCAATTCAGGCGTCCGTTTTGTGCTCAGTTCATGCTTATTAATCGTTTTTGTACTCAATTCAAGTGGACCGATAGTAATGCGTATGAGATTTTCAGATTTATGTGGGATTCTATTCAATTTTGAATTGAACCACTTGAAATATGTTTTTTAAAGATTTTAAGTATTCAAAAGATCAAGTGAGCTGATCTCAAAATACACACGGAATTAATTACTATAGAAATAGTTAAAAGTGGATCAATCCTGATTTGGTAAAATCATTAAAAGATCTTCTTGTCATCATTTTTGTTATTATCAAACAACAAAACTTTTTATATACTTGTTTCGGAGAGGATGTGAAATCCTGCGTCTTCCTCTTTTGCTTGTCATTATTATCTGGAGCACCTTGTATATATTTATTCAAATCAATGCCCAAACCAGAAGCACAAAATTAACTTTAAAATAAATTAGTTTCGTATGACTGATCAAGAAACCTTCGTTGAAATCCGCCTCATTTGTACCTGAAGGGAATATTGAACTTGTTCCTGAAACTTTTGGGAAAGGGTTTGTATCTCCAGGGTGATGGAACTTCGTAAGCATATACACATACGTATACTTAGGTATATACGATGTTTATATACCTATATACACCTGTTTTATACACGCTGTTAGAGTTAAAGTAATATACCATACTTTTTCTCTACCCTTATCACATATATGTATACGTTGCACTAAATCAAACGGGGGATGTTTTGGCTACAGTAAACGCGAAGTTTCTGCGGCTTCGAATAACTGCCGACCATTTTTCTTATCGTTTAAAACGAACCAAAAGAAAAATAACCGACAGCAATAAACAGGGATTTACCGAATGTGTAACGAGTGTTATTTATTGTCAGACACTTATTACACCGCAATCAATTGCTTGAGCTTAATTCGCTTGCATCACCACTGACACACAACAAACATCGGTTAGCTTAGCGATTGCAATTCTCAATTTGTTGTATTAAACGAAAGACAAAGTGATTCCCAATGGAAATTCTCAAAAACAGTAAAGAGCTTGGATCTTTAAACTGGAATTTCAAACAGTTCTTGGCAGTCAGTAGGCATTCAATCGCAATGGACCTCATCAGCACGCTATACACAATTCAAATAAAACAGAGGTCAACCGACCCGCTGACATTAAACAGCGCTCGAAGAATATGATGCTCATGTTTTAGCAAATTACGTAACAGCTTTCAAATTTAATAGTGTTGCGTACCGGAGAAGAGATAAAAAACGGAAGTTCAGTTACCCCCTTGCCAGATAACACATGGATTACGAAGGATATATTGAGATGGACTTTATGGACCAAGGAGCAATATGACGTGGCACGTTCGTCACTGTATACGGTCAAATTTGCAAATTGTAGGAGTTGTAATATGACTAGCTGACACATTTCACACCAGGATAGCGAATGCGTTTTAATTGCACGCCCATGACTGGGACTCCCCCCAAGGAGCGAAATGCACCCTAATAACTTTCGTTTCAAGGCGGTGATTTTATGGGAAAATCCGGGAATGTAATGGACAAGAAACAAATACAAGGAGTAAAACAACTAGCAAAAAAATTGAGCCAAATAAAATCTTCTCGCACTTATAAAGGAAAATGAAATTAAATATCAAGATTAAACAAATAGACTTTTTATCTATTATATGAAGATATTCAACATTAAAATTAAAAAAATAAAAATTGAATTTAAGAAATCCCTTTCGTACAATTCTTTAGGGATGAAAAGTCTTTTTAAGTTTCATCTTTTACTGATAGGCATATCACTCAAAGTTGTTGAATCTATTGACACGATTTCAGAAATACACTCTCATATTACCTGTATTTTACGAGTTATAAGTCTCACACAACTTGATGAGTCCAAAAGAACTGCTTTGTAAAATAAAGGGACTTTAAATCCGAGTTTGAGTAAAAATGATTGGCAAAGTTCAGCTTTCCCAGAGTACCGAGTCACGTTACGTCCGAAAGTTTTTTTCATCACACAATTTAATTCTACCGCTCTCTGGATAATGGAGCAGTTGCTGTATTGAGTTTTTCAAAGTTCTGATGCAGATTCATAAGAAGACGTTGTTGGAGAAATGGGAGAAATTGCTCGCCAGCACTTGTAACTTTTCTAAATTAAACTTAGGATCAATTGCCCGAGGCCGCCGGCGGCGGCGTAACCGTTTAAACTCTTTAGAATCGATTGGTGGCCATCGGGGTGTCACTTCTTACAGCTCTCTGTCTCCTTCTTTATCTACTGTCGCTGCTACTTCTACACTTTAGCTCAATAATTACTGTAATGTTCGACTTCAGATCTCTCTTTTATAATCTACTTAAGGAAGAAAGCCCGAGGAGTCCTCAAAAACGATTTCAATACAATTTTAAAAGTTTATTCCTTTATTCGCTTAAATTTCTTTGGTGAATAACTAAAAAACGATTAATTAACAGACGGAATTGAAAGGAAACTTTAAAAGCGCAATTTTCCTCTAAACCGATTAAATCTATTAAACGAATTTCTTTCACCGCTTTCGAACATACATACATAGGTACAAAACTTAAATTAAATAGTCGCAATAGAATTCTGATTATACTTCGAAGAGTGGGAATGCGTCTCCAGCATTAATTAGGACTGACAACCCTGTGATGATATGGAACATTTTTCCATTTCATTAAACTGACAAAAGAGGTTTGAACATTCATTTCCTTAAAACCAAGAGTAGATATACCAAAGGATTCACGCAATATCCAAATTATAATATTTTTTGCATCATGCATCATTAAAGAAAATTGTTAGAACTTTACGGAATGACTGAAGTTACTTGATGGAATAACGATGAAATTGGGGCTTCTAATGGACGTCTAGAGAGGTAGGATTGCGATACTTAAGTAGACATTTGTCAGTTTTAATTGAGTTTCGGCATGCTAGATTTGATAGACTGCATGACCGAACGCCCGCAGTTTAATCCTTGATAACTCTACCTCAATCCTAACCCCTAACTTGAAATGTGTTTCTCTTGTGTGCAGTGGACCCGGAAGTAATATCTTATCGTAACTTTGAAGTTCATTAAGGTATTAAGATACGAAAGATAAAGCTTGAGAATATAGAGAGTAACCTTTTACCACACTGATTGCCGAAGTAAGTAAAAGATACGTTACCTAAAAGTAAAAAGAATGATAATAATTATTATTATACTTTTACGGGCTTACTGGGATCCGTCAAATGGGAGGAGCCTAAAAACATGGCGCCGATTAGGGAAAATTTATCGTAGTTCCTATAGTGTACCGTGCAAGTTTTTAAATTACGATAAAATGATAAGTATTGACACAATATGTGATTGGGCTGACACAAAGCCTCGGAAAGGAAATTTCGTTGAAGGTGAGCGTGTTTTTAATGCCAATCACATTATAAAATTCGGAAATAACAAAT
>NW_020439081.1:501444-537273 GCF_000699045.2 Agrilus planipennis
GCTTTAAAACATGCATTTTTTCACGAAAATCTTTGATCTCTAATAACTCAAAAAGTATTGATTTATTTTAATAACTTTATATAACAAATTTTTCTTACAATTGGTCCCTTTATCGTAAATTACCATAAATAATTTCCACCCCCGAGAAGGGGTTGCATCCACCCTCAGGGTAAAAGCGCAAGTTGGCACTATGTCACTTTTGTTTCTTCAGGTATCCTCTAACTACTCACCAGTTTTCATGAAAATCGATGAAGGTTCAACGAAATCGGAGGTAAAAACCTTCAGTGACTGTACTATAAGTGTTGCACGTTCAAGAGATCCTGAGCGCTCCCAGTTCGTATGCGATTTTATTTTAGTACCTAAATGTAATTAAACTGTCGTTTAATTTTAATCTGTGGGAAACCTTTCACCAAAAATCAAAGAGACCAGAGCTCAAGAAGGAGACAGAGCAATTGATTAAAATTACGAATTGAACCCCGCTTTTCTTTTAATATTACTAAGTATTCACGTCACGATAAACGCCGCAAAAAAATGATCGCTTTTATGTATGTGTCTTTATGTCTACTAGTAAAAAAGAATAACAAATTATTTTAAAAAATTGCTCCCGTAAATCAAACCCCTAGTTGGTATGAGAGGCGACCAATGAGATACAGAAACAATTAAAGGGAAGATAATAAAGAAAAATGATGCAATATAAGCACCGACCACGGAGCCGTGCTATCTAAATTATTCGAAATGTAAATTGAATGTGGCGGAATCCTCAGTTAGACGATTTAAAAGTCAGATTACCAAAATGCACTTATAGTGAGATATGGGCTTCTAGTCAGTAAGTGTTTCAAATTTGCAATTACAATTTCGCCCTCGTCCGTCCGGGTACTTGTAGGAGGAACAACCCCATTTTTTTGAATTTGTTGTTCTACCACCGATATTAGATATCGATCGACGTATATTTCTCACGATCCTTCGATTCCCTTGGTGACCACTATACACATACCTATCTATCCATTGGTACAGTCACCGCTTCACTGTTCGACCCTTATCTCATTTCACGTTGAAAAGTTATAAATAATTCCACAGAGTGGATTACAAACCTGAACAGAGGTCGGATCGCGTAGGCGAATGTGTATCATAAATATATTGACTAGTTTATATCCGGTAATATCAGCGAAATCCACTACATGAATGCGCTCAGACGTATCTGTCTACAGGTACACTTACAATTTTTAATTTAATTATTAATAATGATTGTCAGGTATCTATACATCTATTTACACCCTCTCTGTAATTGTACATAAGTTGTATCTAGAGTTACTTTGATTACTTTCTTATCCTGAGCCAATCTTTGCATTTTTCCAAAAACATCCCACATCCGTAACTATTTGCCAACAGTAATCTAATCTAGGTCTACCTCTACCCCTCCTAACTCCCGTTTCTGCCTTTAATTTGCCTTTGACTAGATCTTCATTCCTGAGAAGGTGCCCTACCAACCTATCTCGACTATTTCTTATTGGTTTCCACGGAGCCCCCTGTTCTCGTATTCTTTCTAATACCTCTTCATTTCTAACCTTCTCTATCGACGGTATCCTCATCACTCGCCGCTAACACCACATTTCGAATGCTTCTAACCTTTTCTTTTCCGTCGCGCCCACCGTTNAGTCTTAGGGCTGACGACCAAATGATGATGATGATGCATTGTTTGCCATTTTACCTAACGGTTTCGTTATATATCTGCAGGATGGCCTACGAATCAAGTTATTCATTCATCATCATCATAAGGTCTTTAGCCCTAAGACTGGTTGGACACGCACATCCACTCTTTCCTATCCTGACCTAATCTTCTCATTTCCCTGAAACTAGAACAACCCACATCCTTAACTGCTTCTAACATGTCTCTGACTAGACCTTCATGCCTGAGAAGGTTGGTAGGACACCTTTATAGCCTATTTATTATTGACTTCCACGGAGTCCTCTGTTCTCCTATTCTTTCTAATACCTCTTCATTTCTAACTTTCTCTATTGACGGTATCCTCATCATTCCCCTGTAACACCACAACAGCCGCGCTCCAAAAACATACTCCTTTAATAATATTTTTCGAATTTCTAAATTAATTAAAAATAAACAACTAAACCATAATTGTAAACTTATTAATTTCTATATAAAAACATATTTACTAAAGTTTCCAAGTTGGTAGTTCAAGATTAGAAAATTTAAAATACCCACAATAAAAAATTTTAACGGGAGCAGTTTCTAGTTTATTTCCCGCCTCATAAAAGGGGTATTTCGTAATTTATTGTAATAACTAACTAAGTTAAACTTTAGCCTATACATTAGATATATGTATATTGCTTCCAAGTTTAGGGACGACGCGACGCCGACGCCTTTCCAATTTGACATGTACAAAGAAAACGCTAACTCACTGAAGTTATTGTGTTATTAGTCTGCCGAGTTTTCCGGATTAGTAAAACAAATTTGCATACGCATAAGGAGCCGAGATATAATGTACAATACGTCTTTCCAACAGACGCTATCACGCATAATTGAATGTTGAAGCAATTGACAGTTTTTGCCAAACTCTTACCATCATCTCTGGTTCTATAACGAAGCACTTGGTCAATAATCGACTTAATACTTTTAAATTTACAATACGAATTTTAGAAATTCAAAGAAAGTTTGGAGCGCGGCGCTGTACGGGTGCAAACACGGACAGTGGGCGCAGCCCAAAGAAAAGGTTAGAAGCATTCAATATGTGGTGTTACAGGCTAATGATGAGGATACCGTGGATAGAGAAGGTTAGAAATGAAGAGGTATTAGAAAGAGTAGGAGAACAGGGGACTCTATGGAAATCAATAAGAAATAGGCGAGATAGGTAAGTAGGACACCTTCTCAGGCATGAAGGTCTAGTCAGAGAGATATAAGGCAGAAACGGGAGTTAGGAGGGGTAGAGGTAGACCTAGATTAGATTACGGTTCGCAAATACTTAAGGATGTGGGTTGTTCTACTTTTAAGGAAATGCGAAGATTAGCCCAGGATAGGAAGAGTGGAGGCGCGTATTCAACCAGTCGTAGGACTGACGACCTTATGATGATGAGAAAGTTCGAAATTTCTAAAAATAATTAGGTATTTGTGGGTTGTTATTGATGAGTAGTGAGTACATTTAACTAATAATTTGAAGTAGATATCTACCCTCACTGTACTTAAATTCAATAAACCAAAACGGAACTCCATCGTGTGCTCTTGACTTTTTTTTTCATTGTAAAATTTAGGGAACAACAATTAATTAAGTTTTTAGGGAGGGGGGACTTTCACCTTCCCTCTCATAGCGTAAATCGAAGTTTCTGAAGTTGTATAAGTCTAATACACTTAGTAAGCGAGTAACTCTTTCGGTTTTCTTTGCGGAATGGGGAGTCAACATAGGTGACGTTCACCACCTGACGGCCTTTATTGATCTTGACGCCGTTGTTGGTTGGACCGGCCGTCCGAGGTATACGCAGAACACCCTTTCGCTTTGCTCGCTCTGCATAACAATATTCATACACAAAGGACCTACCATTATTGCGGATATTACGAACTTAGTCGTCAGTCAGCTCTTGACGTGAATTTAGCGAGCAAAAGAATATCCCAAAAAAACCTTCAACGATAAAAAGTAGTAATTACGAGAACGAGATGAAAATTTTCCGACTTGATAGAAGAAACACCAATTTTTTGTTTTTTAAAACGCGGTCTTCACAGAACCTAATACATTTTTCATAACGACAATCTAATGAGCATATCTCTACCTATATCTTATAGATGACAATTATGTACCCATAGATATATATTGAAATCTACTAATTATTTGTTTAATATCATTTTAAAAGGGAAAGACATTACCCATTTGTAAAAAAGGTAATATGCCCAGGCAAAAAGGACCTCATAGTCGAGTTACATTTTTACATCTCATATTGACCTTTCCAAAAGTCTATCCCAGACCGGGAATACAACAAAAAGTATCTACTACAATGTCGAACAAATTGGTAACTGATGTAAAGTAATAACATTTGGTACCTGTAAGTTATCTATGGTTGCAACCGAGTTGTATGTGCTACAAATTGTTGCAGTAGCAAAGTTCAATATCGGATGTATGTCTGTAATTTGTCAGAAGCGTCATGCTTCACGGTTCCCTGCAAGAAATGGCTTACATTTGTTTCAAACTAGACGGCTTTAGCCAACCATCGGGACAAAAACGATCGGGACTTTTTACGCGAATTTTCTATGGGCTAAACCCTTTAGCGAATCCATTTATTTCACGTAACAAAAAGAATAAACTTCAAAAACCTATAGAGAAATCGCTCCGTTCGTCTATTGATCTTATTCAACAATGGAAACAAAATCTTTGAGTCATTATTTATACTTTAGGGGAAAAAAATAATTGAAACTGGATCGACGTAAACCACCATCAGGCGATTTGAAGTAAATTAGTGAGATATTTTGTAATATAAAAGGCATACATTAATTTCTGTCAGTTATATTAGGTAATTATACATTTCACATCCATATACAAAGCCTCTACTCCAAGTATTATTTTTTTTCGAATTTACAAATTAACTGATCGCGAGTACAAAAGTGATTTCTTTTTCTATCCTGTTACGGTCATCAATATTCCACATTTTAACGAATTCAGAATCGAGGGAATATCATTAATAGGTACTTTTTGAATTTAGGTCAACATGTAAAGTAAAAATTCTAAATTTGCAGCCAATATAATTGACAAATAAAANTATCCGGTAATATCAGCGAAATCCACTACATGAATGCGCTCAGACGTATCTGTTTACAGGTACACTTACAATTTTTAATTTAATTATTAATAATGATTGTCAGGTATCTATACATCTATTTACACCCTCTCTGTAATTGTACATAAGTTGTATCTAGAGTTACTTTGATTATAAGATCGTAAGTCCTAAGATTGGTTGGACACGCACCTCCACTCTTTCTTATCCTGAGCTAATTTTGCATTTTTACAAAAACTAGAATATCCTATATCCGTAACTATTTGCAAACAGTAATCTAATCTATGTCTACTTCTACTCCTCTTAACTCTTGTTTCTGACTCTAATTTGCCTCTGACTAGACCTTCATTCCTGAGAAGGTGTCCTACCAACCAACCTATCTCGCCTATTTCTTATTGGCTTCCATGGAGATCTCTGTTTTCATATTCTTTCTAATACCTCTTCATTTCTAACCTTCTCTATCCACGGTATCCTCATCATTCCCTTGTAACATCACATTTCGAATGCTTCTAACCTCATCTTCTCCGCCGCGTCCACCGTCCATGTTTCGCAGCCGAACAACGCCGCGCTCCAAGCATACACCTTTAACAACCTTTTTCGAATTTCTAAATTAATCGTCCGAGAGCATAGAAATGATTTCTTTATATTGAAGGTGACTCGACTCTGCACTATTCTCTGTTTTATATTCCTACAAGTCCTTTCGTCCTGACTTCTTAGATACCTAAAATCAGCCACTATATTTCTAATCATCTATCTCTATACACTTCTAATTTTTCGTCTCCTATATATTTACATTCGCTCTTTCCCTTGCATACCAGTATTTTTGTTTTACTTTTATGACATCCATTTTAATTAATGTGCCACAGATTTTTAAATGGGTTTATGATACTTTTACATATAACGCCAATTGTGAATCCAAAATAACTTCAAAGGGTTTTTTACTTAAATTAGGTTATGTTAGCCTATGGTTTAGTTTGGTTGCTTTTATTTCTTTTGAAATAGTCGAGGCTATCAAGAGACCACCATAATTGTAAACTTATTAATTTCTATATAAAAACATATTTACTAAAGTTTCCAAGTTGGTAGTTCAAGATTAGAAAATTTAAAATACCCACAATAAAAAATTTTAACGGGAGCAGTTTCTAGTTTATTTCCCGCCTCATAAAAGGGGTATTTCGTAATTTATTGTAATAACTAACTAAGTTAAACTTTAGCCTATACATTAGATATATGTATATTGCTTCCAAGTTTAGGGACGACGCGACGCCGACGCCTTTCCAATTTGACATGTACAAAGAAAACGCTAACTCACTGAAGTTATTGTGTTATTAGTCTGCCGAGTTTTCCGGATTAGTAAAACAAATTTGCATACGCATAAGGAGCCGAGATATAATGTACAATACGTCTTTCCAACAGACGCGGTTGCTATCGCAAAACCCTCGGCACCTCCACATCCCCGATACACCCCTTCGCTAATAAAGCGCGACGAAGGTTAAGGAGCTTACATTAATTTGATGCAGAAAGTGACATAAACGGATGAGTGTAGATTTCACCGAATTAGTTTGCGCTACGATACGAAATTGTTCATATCGTAAACACAGAAAAACACTAACATAACATTCAAAAGGCAGTTTGGCCCAGCTCACTAAATTAAGGATGCCCTTATAATAATTAAAATAATTATAATCACGCATAATTGAATGTTGAAGCAATTGACAGTTTTTGCCAAACTCTTACCATCATCTCTGGTTCTATAACGAAGCACTTGGTCAATAATCGACTTAATACTTTTAAATTTACAATACGAATTTTAGAAATTCAAAGAAAGTTTGGAGCGCGGCGCTGTACGGGTGCAAACACGGACAGTGGGCGCAGCCCAAAGAAAAGGTTAGAAGCATTCAATATGTGGTGTTACAGGCTAATGATGAGGATACCGTGGATAGAGAAGGTTAGAAATGAAGAGGTATTAGAAAGAGTAGGAGAACAGGGGACTCTATGGAAATCAATAAGAAATAGGCGAGATAGGTAAGTAGGACACCTTCTCAGGCATGAAGGTCTAGTCAGAGAGATATAAGGCAGAAACGGGAGTTAGGAGGGGTAGAGGTAGACCTAGATTAGATTACGGTTCGCAAATACTTAAGGATGTGGGTTGTTCTACTTTTAAGGAAATGCGAAGATTAGCCCAGGATAGGAAGAGTGGAGGCGCGTATTCAACCAGTCGTAGGACTGACGACCTTATGATGATGAGAAAGTTCGAAATTTCTAAAAATAATTAGGTATTTGTGGGTTGTTATTGATGAGTAGTGAGTACATTTAACTAATAATTTGAAGTAGATATCTACCCTCACTGTACTTAAATTCAATAAACCAAAACGGAACTCCATCGTGTGCTCTTGACTTTTTTTTTCATTGTAAAATTTAGGGAACAACAATTAATTAAGTTTTTAGGGAGGGGGGACTTTCACCTTCCCTCTCATAGCGTAAATCGAAGTTTCTGAAGTTGTATAAGTCTAATACACTTAGTAAGCGAGTAACTCTTTCGGTTTTCTTTGCGGAATGGGGAGTCAACATAGGTGACGTTCACCACCTGACGGCCTTTATTGATCTTGACGCCGTTGTTGGTTGGACCGGCCGTCCGAGGTATACGCAGAACACCCTTTCGCTTTGCTCGCTCTGCATAACAATATTCATACACAAAGGACCTACCATTATTGCGGATATTACGAACTTAGTCGTCAGTCAGCTCTTGACGTGAATTTAGCGAGCAAAAGAATATCCCAAAAAAACCTTCAACGATAAAAAGTAGTAATTACGAGAACGAGATGAAAATTTTCCGACTTGATAGAAGAAACACCAATTTTTTGTTTTTTAAAACGCGGTCTTCACAGAACCTAATACATTTTTCATAACGACAATCTAATGAGCATATCTCTACCTATATCTTATAGATGACAATTATGTACCCATAGATATATATTGAAATCTACTAATTATTTGTTTAATATCATTTTAAAAGGGAAAGACATTACCCATTTGTAAAAAAGGTAATATGCCCAGGCAAAAAGGACCTCATAGTCGAGTTACATTTTTACATCTCATATTGACCTTTCCAAAAGTCTATCCCAGACCGGGAATACAACAAAAAGTATCTACTACAATGTCGAACAAATTGGTAACTGATGTAAAGTAATAACATTTGGTACCTGTAAGTTATCTATGGTTGCAACCGAGTTGTATGTGCTACAAATTGTTGCAGTAGCAAAGTTCAATATCGGATGTATGTCTGTAATTTGTCAGAAGCGTCATGCTTCACGGTTCCCTGCAAGAAATGGCTTACATTTGTTTCAAACTAGACGGCTTTAGCCAACCATCGGGACAAAAACGATCGGGACTTTTTACGCGAATTTTCTATGGGCTAAACCCTTTAGCGAATCCATTTATTTCACGTAACAAAAAGAATAAACTTCAAAAACCTATAGAGAAATCGCTCCGTTCGTCTATTGATCTTATTCAACAATGGAAACAAAATCTTTGAGTCATTATTTATACTTTAGGGGAAAAAAATAATTGAAACTGGATCGACGTAAACCACCATCAGGCGATTTGAAGTAAATTAGTGAGATATTTTGTAATATAAAAGGCATACATTAATTTCTGTCAGTTTTATTAGGTAATTATACATTTCACATCCATATACAAAGCCCCTACTTTCGAATTTACAAATTAACTGATCGCGAGCACAAAAGTGATTTCTTTTTCTATCCTGTTACGGTCATCAATATTCCACATTTTAACGAATTCAGAATCGAGGGAATATCATTAATAGGTACTTTTTGAATTTAGGTCAACATGTAATCTAAAAATTCTAAATTTGCAGCCAATATAATTGACAAATAAAATAAGAATTATATATCGGTCTAAGGACCTATATCCATTCTAGGGGTATTGTCTAAAAGTCTTAAATTCCTCCGAGTAAGAGTGTAGATCATATTTCACAACGCCAGATGTACTTACCAGGTAAGACATCTCCAATTCATGTTTCAACTATTGTTTTCAGAATTCTTCTAACAGTATACATCCCTACACATGATATTATGCTTATCAACCCGTGTCTTATATTTTCTCTATTACTTACATACATGCACTGAAATAACCCAGGGACGAAGTCTTTGTCAACATGACATATAATGAATGATGTGCCATTCTTTTCCAGCATATTACGCAGATAGATTGTTCAACTGCGAGAGTTATATTGCAGTTCGCAATTTTAACATAATATGTTGCATATGCTGTATTTGTTGTAACAAAATACCCTACATTCCATATTGTTTTTAGAGTTACGGTCGCAGAAAAAGAATAGATAATAACGGGGAACAAATTTTATGCTCACAAAAAAACAAAAATAATCGTAAAAAAATATTCTACACATATTTATGTTGATACCCATATAAAGGCACTTGTTAGGTGTAGGTAAATAGCTCCGGAAATGTTGTATATTTCAATGGTACGTTTAGGTCTCAAGCGGCAGCCGAAAGCATTTAATTATTTCGTCATAAACAATATTAGCTTCTGTTGGACGTGTTTGTTCTCAGAATACAAATCAGCGTAAAGTAATTGAATTGTCCACCGTGATAATTACCTCAAAGGTAAGCCATGCGTGTACAGCGCATGGAGTCACAAAACAGCCCAGCTGCATAATTCAATATCTTTGACCGCATATAGTTTATATAGCATAATAAAACAATTGAGAATACATTATCAAATCTCAATTGCAGTATAAACTTATTTCATAAAGACAGAGAATTCTTTCTACCAGCAGATTATTATTAATATGTAAATCTATTAGGCTTTCAATGGTACACAATGGATGAAATACAATTTGAAACTCCTAAAACTAAAACAACCCACATCCTTAACTATTTTCGAACAGTAATCTAATCTAGGTCTACCTCTACCCCTCCTAACTCCCGTTTCTGCCTCTAATATGTCTCTGACTATACCTTCACGCCTGAGAAGGTGTCCTACCAACCTATCTCGCCTATTTTTTATTGACTTCCATAGAGTCCTCTGTTCTCCTATTCTTTCTAATACCTCTTCATTTGTAACCTTTTCTACCCACGTTATCCTCATCATACGTCGCTAACACCACATTTCGAACGCTTCTAACCTTTTGCGTTTCCGCAGCGCCCACTGTCCATGTTTCGCACCCATACAACGCCGCGCTCCAAACATACACCTTTAACAACCTTTTTCGAATTTCTAAATTAACCGTTCGCGAGCATAGAAGTGACTTCTTTTTATTAAAGGCGACACGACCCTGCGCTATCCTCTGCTTTATATCTACTACTCCTTCCATCCTCACTTATCTGACTTCCTAGGTATCTAAAATCAGCCACTTCTTCTAATTCTTCGTCTCCTATCTTTATATTCGCTCTTTCCCTACTTTTTCTTCCCTTGCATACTAGTATTTTAGTTTTAATTTTATTTATTTTCATACAATACTGATCTGTCAGTACCGCTTTCATTTTATTTAAAGCTATCTCTAAGTCCTCCTTGCTAGATGCTAATACTGCTATAACAATGTGTAAACTGTTTAAACTATTAAGAACGATTTCCTGATTTTCCCTTTTCTGACATCTTCATTATGTCTACATCCCTGTACTTTTGAAAAATATCCATGTTTGTTTAGTCTTGTTTTAAAAGTGCGACCAGTTTGTCCAATATAAATTGCATCGTAATTCTATTTTTTTTTTTTAACTAAAATATGTTTACTAAAAGGTCAGTTACGTTTGGAATATTCGTCTACAGTTACATTTGGAATATGGGTAGTAGAATAGTATATCATTTTGGTGAAGTTTTAAAACACTTTCCGCTTTAAAAATGTACTTCTACGTAAATGAAAATCACCACGAGACAGATATTACTCAGAAATAATAGTCAACGAAACCTAATAACTGATTTGAAAAGAGGAAAATGCAGAGACAGGTGTTTGACATTTTCTACGAAAGAGACATAGAAATTCACGATTATTGGGCATGTGATAAATTATCACGTACGACAGTTTGATTGAAAAATTGAATCGCTGCATTCGCCGATTTAGATTTATGTGAACATCTATCTACACTAGAAAATGGTTTGGACTTACAGATTACGTGCGAATTCAATATTAAACGTCAGTCATGCATACAAAGCGTAAAATGGAAGATAATATTAAAGATCATAATATTCGTTTATAGTTGTTTTTAAGAACGATTGTTTATACATCCGAAATGTTAGTTTATCAATTCTGAAGAAGTTATTGCGCTTTTATTTTATGTTTGTATTTATTCTCTCAGATTTATTTGTTAACCAAATTTTCTAAGTTCAACATATTTCAAAGATCCTAGTCTTTCTACGAGAGACTCGAGTCTCTCTATTTTTCTGTTTTATTGATTCAGTCTCTCTGTGATAGACTCGAATCTCTGAATTAACAATTTTATCGTTCGAGTCTCTCATACAGAAACTGTGAGAGATCCATAAAAACACCTAGGCAATAAATGAGAGGATGTGAAAGACTCTCAGAGACGCTGAAAGACTCTGAGAGACTGGAGAGAGACTGGTAGCTTTTGTCTAGGGGTGAGATAAATACGCTTAAGCAACCCCCTTATTTTCTTATTGTTTTTAATCGAAACTTTTCAAGTTTAACTTGAGCATTTCATTCAGAAAATCGACGCACTAAAAGCTCTTCAAAAACTGCGACATTTTATGAAGAATGTCTTTTAATATGGGCACTCTCTCTGACTATGTTGCAAGTTTAGTAGCTAGTAAAGTTCAAAGAACAAAGTTGCAGTTACTTAATGCCCAAAATAGCAAACTATCCCGTTTAAGCGATAAGAAAACAATTTTACTCCCCGGGCACATTATCTTCATAATTTTGCACTTCGAAACTAAGAGGGTTTATATAGTCGAAACTGATGTAGTGATGCAGTGTCATCAAAATTTATCGGATCATAACTTCGTAACTGTAACAAACATGTACAACTTAAGTTTTGTCGAAGAACAAATTTCAACTTCGAAGAGTTAGTAGATAAGCTATGTCAATTCTGGTCCAAAATCCCATGCATGAAGGTTTATTTTCGTTTTCGTTCAATTTTACCCCCTCCATACCTACTCTGACGTCACGGAAACTAGCTGCTGTTAGCCATCGTTGACAGTAACAACAAGGGAATATGAAATTAATTTTACAAACTTACTTGACTGATTTTTTTAATCTTTTGTGAGTTTTATCAAAGACGTGTTACTGTTTACTACGTGCTAAATTAGATTAACAAGACGACTTACCAATAACTGTCAAATTGACTTTACTGTTACGGGTTTGGGCGATTTTGAAGTCGACGCGGCACCTATAGACGCCCTCGTCGCTTTCTCGGATATGATCGACGCCAAGTTCCGCAGGATGTTTGTCGGGCATGAAGTAAGCCCTGTTGGAGAACACGTGTTCGTGTGACCATCGTTCGGCCGCACCAAATCCCCGTTCACGTCCATCAACACTGTAACAAACGTCATTTCTATATATATATATAATTCAGCACAGAAAAAACACTTTAAACGTTTATTACGTATTATATGTATTTCATACACCAATGATTTAAGCATGAGACAGGCCGCCAAGAAATTTGTACCAAAATTGCTCAATTTCAGCAACTGCATCATATAACTTTGCTAAGAAGCTGTTGGACTGTTGTCCGCGATGGCCCAAATTTGCTCCAGAGGGTCATAACTAGTAATGAATCATGGGTTTATGGTTATGATGTGGAAACCAAAGCTCAATCATCCCAGTGCAAGCTGCCGCACGAGCCAAAATCCGCGCCAAGTTAGGTCGAATGTGAAGGTTTTGTTTACAGTTTTCTTCGATTATATGGGGGTGGTGCATCATGAGTCTTTACCACAGGGTAGAACGGTCAATAAGGAATGTTACCTGCAAGTTATGCGCAATTTGCGCGAAGCAATTTGCCAGAAATTCCCGGATTTGTGGAAGAACAAAGATTGGCTTTTGCAAAACTATAAAATTCGCGATACTTTTCGAACAGGCATCGTATATACGACAGACGGGGCTTTAACTCCCCTTCAACGATCGAACGATGCGACGCATTGTGACTAAGAATCGAACTTCAGGCAAGAGTCTACCCGAACCAGCCGCGAATACAGTCGAACGACAAGAAGGACGACGGAGGGATAAGCATGGGAATATGGAATATGATCTTATTTTATAAATGTAAAAAGGGTCAATGTCACATCAATATTGCTGTCATTCAGGTTGATGGTAGCAAAACTGAGCACTATAGTACGTAATGCGTTGCTGATGACGATTTTTAACATTTAATATGGTCGGTTAAACATATTCCCCACCGGTGTATTATTACTTTACGTTTGGAAGATTCAGTTAAGAGAAGAAGAAAAAAAGTTCAAAGTTTCAAACAACATTTTCACTAAAGCCATACCTAAAGCCTACTATATCTCTTGAAATAGTAATCTATTTGTGTGAAATATTTGCTCTGGTACTACTAGTGAAGATCAATTGTTGCCCAAATCCCTAAATAAATGTCCCTTCGGTCTTTCCCGGTCAGATATTAATCGTGCCACATAGACGTAGTACTTATATGTGGATATTTATCGATAGTTTTCTGTTTGAACATCACCATTTGATTTACATAGTGAGAGAGCATGAAATTAATTGAGATCCATTAGAAAATGATAGCCTTAATTTGTTTAGACGTTTATGCATTGGACGGTGCGTATATTGTAATTAATGTAATACTTTTTTTCAAATATTTTATGGTTTTGGTTTGTACGTATTGGACTTATGAATGCCAAGTGTTACGTTTTTGACAAAATGACCGTACTTATGTTTGACATAGTTTGATTATGTCTCGTGTATCTTATTTTCAAATTTTTCAATCTTGCTGGTAAACCACATGCCTACCTACGCTTATCCAGCAACATTTGCACAGAAAAATTTACCTGTCGCAGTAATCTCCACCACCTACTCAAGCTTTTATATAGTGTTTACACACACTTTTGTGCATTATACGTGGGCATTTTTGAATATGAACTCATAACTCTTTGTCAAAGTTGAAAGAAACCATTACCGTACAGGAGCTATTCACCGAAGTACAATGCCTTAGTGTGAGATATATAACGCACATCTTACTCGAAGTCGTCATTTGAATATTCCAACAAAAGCTTCCATAAGGCACAGTGTTTTGTTTATACGGCCCCTGTCTCCGATAGTTTTCATTTTCCAGTGCGAAAAATCCCTATTGTCTTGTGTTTTGCAATATTGACTTGTAGGGAGTTTTCTTTTATTTCCCACAAAAAAAAAGAATCGCTCTAAGTATAATCATAACTTAACAAACAAAAACGAAAGAGAGATTCATCCCACACGAAAATGTGTTTTATTTTGGAATCGGTTTAAGCTAAATTACGCATTTCACAAAATAAGCAGCTCGTTTTCGACAACGTCTTATAATTCGATGGAGCCGGCTGCAAATACGAAAAAACATGACTCATGCGGCGTTACCTCGCTCTGAGGCGTTCCATTTAAGGCTTGAAGTGCAAGCGAGAGCGCGGAACGAGCGACAAAGAGGCACAATCGGCATCCGCGTTCGGCAGCGTTCGACGTCTGTCTCTCTCCTACTTGAGTGAGCGATGCGTCCGTGTGGACAGCTGCTATACAATAATACATTTCTATTTACCTCCTTCTCTATATCCATACAAAATATCTAACAAATAAAAATAAAATTTTCTTTTCAAAAATGAAACCATTCCATCAGCATTTTCTTATGACGTTGTCACGTTCAACTATCGTCAGTAAACCGACTTTACAGACAACCGATTTTTTTTTAGACTACGAATATTTCAAAATTCAGATAAATAAAGTAACATAATATTATTAACCAATGATTTACCTTCTTCTTTCTCTATTTAACCCTAACACATTTTTAGGAATAAATAAAGAACTATGCAGTTTACTTTTATCTCTGTATTGTCACTCGTTAAAAGTTTAGATGACCATATTGAAATACACGTATGTTTAGTCGAGTACCTAAATGAGATGAGACTCGAATTGTTTTCATTTAATTTCCCCGAAACTTTCTAAAATTCTATTAGCGGATTAAAGCAGTTTTTCCACGAGAAAAAACACAAATACGATTCTGTGCCAGAGCAAAAACCGTTCTAACTCCGACGAAGCTTTAATTAAAATTTCCGCTGTTTGGTTGAACCATTCCTTTGCAAAACACGAATACCTGTGCAGACTCCACTAAGGAATTTTTCCACAAAGAGATCTGTATAATACAGGTATTTGTAAAAATGAAAACATAGATAGATCTATTGCCATTGAAATGAACTATTTTTGGAAATGCACCGTCAAACATAAAACATTAAATCAGCTAGAACTTTCATTCAAAAGTTTAGAAGAACACGTTTCAGTCAAAAGGATTTATTAAAATAAACAGGAATTCCTTTTGTCAGGTAAAATTAATAAGTGTCAATGACACATCACATCGAAGACGCCATCAACATCATTAAAGACAGTACAACTGTAGGGATAGATGTGCAAGGGCAAAAGATTAGTATGTTTAGATTTGCAGATGATATAGCAGTATTAGCATCTAACAAGGAGGACCTAGAGATAGCTTTAAATAAAATGGAAGCGGTACTTACAGATCAGTACTGTATGAAAATAAATAAAAGTAAAACTAAAATACTGATATGCAAGGGAAGAAAAAGTAGGGAAAGAGCGAATATAAAGATAGGAGACGAAAAATTAGAAGAAGTGGCTGATTTTAGATACCTAGGAAGTCAGATAAGTCAGGATGGAAGGAGTAGTAGGGATATAAAGCAGAGGATAGCGCAGGGTCGTGTCGCCTTTAATAAAAAGAAGTCACTTCTATGCTCGCGAACGGTTAATTTAGAAATTCGAAAAAGGTTGTTAAAGGTGTATGTTTGGAGCGCGGCGCTGTACGGGTGCGAAACATGGACAGTGGGAGCGGCGGAAAAGAAAAGGTTAGAAGCGTTCGAAATGTAGTGTTATAGGCGGATGATGAGGATATCGTGGGTAGAAAAGGTTAGATATGAAGAGGTATTGGAAAGAATAGGAGAACAGAGGACTCTATGGAAGTCAATAAAAAATATGCGAGATAGGTTGGTAGGACACCTCCTTAGGCATGAAGGTCTAGTCAGAGACATATTAGAGGCAGAAACAGGATTTAGGAGGGGTAGAGGTAGACCCAGATTAGATTACTGTTAGCAAATTGTTGAGGATGTGGGCTGTTCTGGTTTCAGGGAAATGCGAAGTTTAGCTCAGGATAGGAAAGAGTGGAGGTACGTGTCCAACCAGTCTTAGGACTGACGACCTTATGGTGATGATGATGATGAATGACACATCAATATTTATTAAATGCAAGCACATAAAAGCTTCAACAAAAATATTATGGGAACAGACTTCTTGTCAGGAAATGTAGCGATCAGGATACGCCGGGATATCCCTAGTTGATCCAATATATGAAATAACCAATTATAAGATAAATAACTATAAGTATGCCGGTAGCTTTAGAAAGATATCTCATAATTACTTTAATTTGTAGATAGCAATATATAAATAATAAACTAATTATATAAATAAAAGTATTTTCTACCTGTAAATGGGGGTTCCCAGGTCTTCTTTGTACCATAAAACCAATAGTATTTCATCATTCGGGGCTACTGTAGAAATGTTACACGGTAAAAATGCTGGATCGCCAGCAACTACTTCGATGTTTATAATTGGCACTGAAAAAAAAAAACAAAATTATTATCACAACTAAAGTATTTAACTAGTAGGCTAATTTGAATAAAAAGTCAGGTTAACATATTTTCAAGAAAGACATAAAAACTTATGAACGATTTTATAGATCAAACTTCTCCCTGATTCTACGCCTTCATTTATTGATTTTTCATCGGCAAAACGGCGAGTAGGACGACAATTACCACAGTTGCGCATAAGAACGCTTTCTTGAAATTTAATATTCATCTAAAGATTCTGCGAATGGCTAATTAGTACGAACGACACATTTAATTTAGCGATGGGAATGAAAACGCTCCCAATATCGAGGAATAAACCAATTAAAGAACCGAAACACGGAAATTAAATTGCGTCCAAATCAATTGGACTGCTTTTCGTCTCTAAATTATTAAAAGACGTTGGTACTGTTTTGCTTCTCAGAACCTACATCCCTGTAAAAACAGTTACGTTAGCTTGATGATGATATAGTGTCCTTAACCTACAGATAACTATTCCATATGCATACAATAAAACGATAGAAACATTTTATCTATAATGGTAACATATAAAGGTATACAATTGTCCTTCCATTTGTGGAATCCCTTTCGGAAGTTATCCCTTGTGAAAATTTCAAGGATGGCCTGTGATAACTCCTCGATCGTAAATCGGACGCAAATCTTTTCTTATTCAACTTCGAAAACAAGAGCAAATCAGTTGCTGGAAATCTGGGAAGTAGTGAGTAGTTTACGCGTTTCCATATGATTACATCTCAAAACCGATTTATTCCTTGGAATCTGGCGAATATACAAATGTTCCATATAACGAGTACTAATTCTTCTATGCTGTTGGTAGTAATCAGGTATACAGGTAGTGTCTAAGTTGACTTTTCCCTGATTTCGATGTTGAAATAGCACATTAAGAGATTGGCAAAGGTTTTCAGGGACAATAGATGAGCTGATGTTGTCCTGATTCAGGTCTAAATACCGTCGTCTGTTGGAGTTGTTTCCTAGTGTTTTTTTTTTTAGAATAAGAGGTGAATTTCTTCACAGGTCCTTCGATCTCCGATGCTGAATGTGGACTCCGCATGGAACGACCCCTGAGGATGCTCGCCACTATTGAAACGTCAGGAAGCAACTTCAAACGACGAATCAACACAGCGTCAGCGCAAACGATCCAGGAGAAATCGTAGATCATTTTTGCCATTTTAAATATCGAAATTTTAAATATCGAACACACTGTCACCGCTACTTTTTAATCTACACATCGAAGACGCCATCAACATCATTAAAAACAGTACAACTGTAGGGATAGATGTGCAAGGGCATAAGATTAGTATGCTTAGATTTGCAAATGATATAGCAATATTAGCATCTAACAAGGAGAACCTAGAGATAGCTTTCAATAAAATGGAAGCGGTACTTACAGATCAGTACTGTATGAAAATAAATAATAGTAAAACTAAAATACTGGTATGCAAGGGAAGAAAAAGTAGGGAAAGAGCGAATATAAAGATAGGAGACGAAAAATTAGAAGAAGTGGCTGATTTTAGATACCTAGGAAGTCAGATAAGTCAGGATGGAAGGAGTAGTAGGGATATAAAGCAGAGGATAGCGCAGGGTCGTGTCGCCTTTAATAAAAAGAAGTCACTTCTATGCTCGCGAACGGTTAATTTAGAAATTCGAAAAAGGTTGTTAAAGGTGTATGTTTGGAGCGCGGCGTTGTATGGGTGCGAAACATGGACAGTGGGCGCGGCGGAAAAGAAAAGGTTAGAAGCGTTCGAAATGTGGTGTTAGCGACGTATGATGAGGATAACGTGGGTAGAAAAGGTTAAAATGAAGAGGTATTAGAAAGAATAGGAGAACAGAGGACTCTATGGAAGTCAATAAAAAATAGGCGAGATAGGTTGGTAGGACACCTTCTCAGGCATGAAGGTCTAGCCAGAGACATATTAGAGACAAAAGCAGGAGTTTAGCTGAGGATAGGAAAGAGTGGAGTTACGTGTCCAACCAGTCTTAGGACTGATGGCCTTATGATGATGATATATCGAAGACTTCCGGAGGGCATTCCAAGTGTTGCAGGTGGAATGAGATAATTCTATAGCTCATAATACGTAACTTTTTCATTTTAATAACTTATTGGATAATCTGCCATTTTGTTTATTTCAAACTCAATTGTATGCCGAACTAACTTATCATAAAATGTCTAAGTATTCAATATTTTTCATTCAAAGCTCGTATCAATAAAACTGCCCGAAATAAAAAGAATAAAATAATTCACCAGGTAGGTATTGTTTTGTAAATTGCGATTTAAATATTTACGGGAAGTAAAAGGTGAAGCAGTGAGATGAGTTGCTTTCACTCGGGATGTATTCTGCTAATGGAATTAAATTTATTAATGCTAACAGCTTGCTGTCAACTTTACCTTCCTAATTGTAAACGGTTCTTAAATAGAAGCATAAAGCACAAGGTTCGTTTATCAGAGACTTTCTTTTCCTTTACCGGCGTTGATTTCTTTAATAAAATAATTCTAAAGGAATTTTAAACTCCGAGCTGTTATTTTAAAATGTAAAAGAATTTTATTAAAAGGAAAGACTTTTAACACAACTGTGTTTTCTCCAATGGGCGAGGTGCCAGCTCGACTAATCAATAAACAACGGCGACCACCGAGACCAGTCACACCAATTTTGATCTCCTGCTGCTAACTTCATACTATTCAAATGTTCTTATATGTGCGCGCGCAATTTCTGTTGCATACTAATATATTTTACTACCAGTGCTGAATGAATTATTAAACTGATAATTTTGATGCACGTTTTTTACAAAAATAGGGAATTTATTTGTAATTTTATTAAATAAAGAGTATACCTTTCATTAAAAAGATGACATTGGTCATCAGTCCTAAGACACGCACCTTCACTTTTCCTGAGGTAATCTTCGCATTTTCCTAAAACCAGAACATCCCACATCCTTAACTATTTGCGAATAGTAATCTAATCTGAGTCTACCTCTATTCTTCTTAGATCCTGATTCTATTTCTAACATGTTTCTAACTAGCCCTTCGTGACTTTGGTACCAAAAATAAAAATTTTCCAATAAACGAGTCTGTTCCAACCGTTTTGATCTTTCTGTTAATTCTAATGATTTAATGCCATCAATTCATATACAGATTTACTATCGTTGTTTAGTTTAAAGATCTGCTGATCGAACGACAGATCAATAATGTAACGTAAATCACCGATAGCAACGAATATAGGTCGCCAAAAGAGTTGTTATAACCGAGGTTCGTTTACTTTCATATACTTAAATATACAAAAGGTTATCAAATCCTGACTCAAAAAGATTTCTAACTATGTAATTATAACTCTTAATTGTAATGACTTCTAGAAGATCTCTTTAATAGACCTTGCTAATTACCCTAATGAACACGGCTTCCACTTTTCATTGTGTCACTTCGTGTAAAGAATAGCTAGAAGCCGTACCTACATCAATTGGAGGGTATAATACAAACTGAGATATTGCTGGTAACTCATCTATCTGATTAAAAAAAATTACCCGAAGGCGATAAAAATTAGATTTAGAGGGTGCGTGACCGAAAGCAGTAAAAATATTTAAAGGATTTCTCTACTTTCACTATACGCAAAATCGTGCTTTCTAACGAAGAAAGCAATTACAAAAGAAGTTAATTTTATTTAGAGAGATAAGGTGCGATTAATATATAATAATATTAAAACCAGAAAAGTTTTAGGGACAAACAATTAGACATGCAGGAACCAAAGACGGTGAGGTGTAATTCGTAATGACAATAAGAAGTTTTCAAACGGTTTTGAGAATGGAAACTGTAGACTAATCAAACTCAGAAAATACAAAATCCCACTCGTCATTGTTTCACTTAAAAAACCAGTTCTTAACGAAAACTAAATTGTATCAATAATAAAATAAAATTAAATAAAAAGAAATTGATGTAGGAATCTATCAATCTGTACTTTTCTTATCATCATCATCATCATGCCTGTTGCTGTTTATACAAACTAAGTATCACTCTTCTATCTTTCTAATTCATCCCTACATTTTTAAGTATATTTAACTTTTCTTACGTCTTTTAATAATCATACGTAAGTAATTAAGGATGGAGCATATCTCAGAAAGTTTCCAGAACTTCAATTCATTTGAAATCGGCTTTCAACCCCCCAGCAACAAAATTACTTTTGCCCTGTTTTATCTTTTCATTTATTCTCTAAGTTCTTCCGGCATTACAGGGGATATTTTCTCCTTTATTTATTCATGTAGATACTCGCACATCCACAAGTATATGAGCTCAGAGGCATTAAATTAATTCCACTAATGCATTCATCCACATAATGTTCTTGTTACCTCCAGAGAGACTGTTGCTTCCTCCAATAATAGAAGCGAGAACAACACATCATTAAGATGTATTGTTCTCCGATGAATGCATCAACCGAACACTGAAGTTGTCTACCGATACGATATCTAATAATGGGAGTTGCTAGGGTACTACACCCTCAGATCCAAAAAGGAAATTAATTTACCCACGAACCCACGTTGTCATTTATCGAGTGCCAATTTCCTTGCCATACCGAATGCGTCATTGTGCCTTTTGTTAACATGTGAACCGCTTTGCCACATAGCTCTATATCTATCGATTTCTGTCTCTCTCTTGCTTCTTAACGTGGCATTTTGCCTGTGCCTTGATTGAATTTGGCAAGTGTTCATTATTTAAGTGTCTCATATTGAACACAAGGCGATGTCGTGCGTTGTCACAGGCCATAATCGTATTACAACTAATTTACTTGTAATCGATCTTAACACAACGGCGAGGGTTTACAGGTCAAGTATAATAATAAAGGTAATTGTCCTTTGAAGCTTATGTATCAACAAGATCTTATACAGTGTAGCTGAAGATCCTTCAGATTTCAATATTCTCTCTTACCCAGTATCTACGGTTTAAGCAATTCCCTTGGTGTGTTGTTTTTGAGTTGATTTACTGGTTACCCAAGAAATATTGAGTCAGGAAGTAATTCATTCATTTGGCTGTAATATTACATAATCAGAATGCGTATTTCTTGCTACTAGAATTTAATTTTTATACAGTATGTCTGATTACTATTCCGGAATATTTGAATCTCGTGACAGCACCACGACTTAGAGAGTGCAAAAGGTATGCACAAACAGTATCCCAGTTAACAAGCCGTCAATGATTTAGAACAGTTACCAGTTTGGCAACCGCCCCCGTAGTTATCGCAAGCGTCAAATGCCGAAACACTCATACCTAATCGTGACCTTCGCAACGGCTGGTACACAGACAGGTAGCACGTGACGCACTCGCACGCAGAATGCGAACAAGGTATGGACGGTGCCTTGGGAATGCACTGGCGGTATCATGGAAATATGCGTCATCATTGCCGGAGCAGTTGGGGCTTTCGGTAAGGTCATTATCCTTATGTCTATGTATATTACTGAGTGGTGCGAGATGGCTGATATCTCTTTCATGCGCTTCTCCCTTAATTTTTCTGGAGTGCTGATATGTATAACACAAATATTAAATTATTTTTATGCCCTTCCTATGAAGTTAAATTAAAAACATAATTATAACGATATAATCAGTAAGTGGAACGCGACTGTTTGTTATTTTTAAGAGTCCCAACATAATTATTTATAATTTATTAAATTTGAGAGCAGCTGTCCACTTGAAAACATTTAGATCTTTATATTTACGCGAAATAACGTCCCACCAATTTTAATTTATATCGTAAATGTCCATGACAGTTGCCTTTGTTCTGGACGTTACCATTAAAATTCAGTTCGCGTCTTTCTGCAGAAGACACGGCTTGTATTACGAATTCCATTGGCTCTTGTAATTTACAAAGGCATCCATTTAGGGTTGAAAGGAAAACAAACAGAATAAAAGAATGCAAAATCAAAATGAAAAACTGGTATATGCTTCACGTAATTTTTTGCAAAGGATAAAACATGTGAAGAGAAGTCGACTGAGTTAACTAAAACGGGAGTAGAATAATCGTTCCTGATTAGCTGATTATCTATTATTCGGCGAAGTATTTTTAGACTCTTACGATTTTAGCCAGTAAATTCTACTTTTTGAAAACAGCAAATCGATACATTTAACTTATTACAGTCCATACATTAATTACAGCTAACATAGAAAAATAATATACACATTCGTTTCTTTTCAACCACAACTTATACCTTTTCAGGAAGAAAACCTATTATTACACCGAAAACTATTATCGCTATTCATTTATACACAGTTATCTAACCTGTCTTCCTCTGCTCCTATTTATTCCTGTTTCTATTTCTAAGAAGATGTCCTGACATCCTTTGTTATCCTAATTTTTCCAAAATTCCTTTATTTCAAACCTTTTCTATTCCATTTCCAAATTAACAATTCGGATGCGTAGATTTCTTATCTCTGTCCTATTCTTGTCTTAGGTGTAGATATCGAAAATTCGCAACTTTTCATCATTGAAATCCAATTTTAAAATTCTTCCAGCAAAAGTTAGTGCGTATGAATGAATAATATCGTCATTGACCAACAGCCTCGTAGATTATTGTCACATTTGAAATTGAAAGCGACTTAAAGCCCATTTCTTGTTGCAACTAATCTTTCGCGCATGGTTAACAAAAAGTGGAGGGTAAAAGCCGTTTATCCTGACCCTTTACGTACCAACCAGTTTTGTGTACGTAAAGCAACAAGTTCCCTAAGTTTTGAGGACGAGGGTGCAGTAAAAGAAGGACAAAAACAGTGGAAGAACATAAAACACTTTTATATCCTTTAAGGCCTTTCATCTCGAAATTAGGTCCTGAAGACCACAAACTTTATTTCAGCATCGCCATAAAGAGTATAAACGCTGAAGAAATCATTCGATTACTTATATTGACAGTTTCTCTTTGTAAGGGGAAATTTGTAATAAAATTGTACACATTTGCGAATCTTCAAGAGCTGAAATAAACATTTCATGCAGCAATTCTTTCATAGATTAAATTATTGTCCATCTATAGATACGTATACGTACGATAACGGGATTTTTTATAAACTATTATTTGAACAGTGAATAAGCTACAAATAATAATTTTCTTCTGAAGTTTCAACATTTATAGTATCTATATCCTGCTTGTACTGAGTTTATGTTATTATTTGTTTAAAACAAGTTTTGCTCGTTATTTGTAGTGGAAAATTAATGATTGAAACATTATTTTACTTAATGCTATCGGAACATCAAATATTTTATTTATAGTTCTCAAAAGAAACCGCTTAGGACAGACAAGTCAAATCTTGCGAGAATAACATCTTTTCCCTACATACAAGATTAAGGAGTTGGATTATTATGATGGATGTTGTCAGCTACTTACGGGCATGTCAAAAAATTGTCAAGATAACATATTACAAAGATGAATGGGTACAACTACTAAAAGAAGGTCTTTTTAAATACATTTGGTATCTTAGGTATTTTCAGTGCAACTATAAATGATCTCAAATTCTAAAAAGAATCTCCCTTGATTTGTCTTACATCTACCGAGATGTTTTTGCAGGATAATGTCACGTTAAGGTGTTTTTTTATGAATTCGTCCTAGAACAGCGACTTAAACACTGTCAGCCATTGTTTCTACTATGAAGATTTGATCATAATAAACATATTAATTGTGCAATGAATCTAGGTTCGTTATTATCAACGGATTCTCTAAGAAATCTTCTTCATCTCACGTTTTACCAACCATGTTCCCTTAATAACTTCTACTAGTTTGGTCACAGAATGTGTTAATTTTCTAAGAATAAATTTTAAAATTCTCTTTTGTAGATTAGATACATACATGTCTCGTAAACATCTCCCCATTTACCTATTATTCTGTGAGTAAAAAAAAATCAATTCCCACTCGTTCGCGTATCATGCACCGTTTCTGCACGGCACCGAATTGCCATCGAAGACGAATACCGCTCCTCCTGTCGAAAGAAGCAAATTCGAGTTTATCTTGATAGGCCACGTATTTCCTCCGTTTCGTTTTCATTGTCATTATTTCTTTAGATTACATTACAAGAAAAAAATCAACGGCTAAGTCCGCCTGGGATATGTTGTAATTACTTCCCTGTAACACCCCCTTCAACCCCAAGCCGATGGGGAGCGGGAAAGGCTTCTTGGGTCGCGTCAGGGTACTGTAAGGAAGGGAACGTACGGCAAGGTGGTACGGTGCAAGTTTGACCGGGTCAGGTTAGGTTAGGTTGGGTTAGGTTAGGTTGGGTTAGGTTGGGTTAGGTTAGGTTAGGTTAGGTTGGGTTAGGATAGTTAATTTAATGTAATGAGGAATAGAATTTTATATTCGGTTTAGAAAATAATTGACGGTTTAAACACTAATTTAATGGTACCTAGTTAATAAATTCTACAAGTAAATAAGTTAATATAGGGCTATACCTTAATTATTAACAGGAAAACATTAAAAAAACCATTAGTGAGCGAAAACGGTCACCCACTTCACCAGCCTGACAACCTCTATGTGTCTTCAAACTGATCTGCTATTACTATTTTCCTCTCTATTTACTTGTAGCAGGGTCAGATAACAATTTTCAAGAAATAGTTTGGGTGTACTTAGGTACTACCTTGTGTTGGTAGCTTAAATTGAGAACAAGTATGCGATTGTAGATAGTATTTTACAATAGCCAGTTTACATTGATTAATTTTATACAAAGTCGAAGGGAGAAGTAGATCTGGTGATAGAAAATAACTTTGGAAACAAGAAGATTATTTCGAAGGATAAGTACAGGTGAAGAAGATTCAGAGCTTTGTAAGGCTTATAACGAACAAGATAAAAAGAGCTCAAAGTTACAACGATAACGAAGGTTACATTAGAAAAAAATATACCAGCTAAAGGTATATGTAAAGCTAGGAATTAGAAATATGTGCATTTTCATTCTAGACGATTGTTTACAAATATGAAATTCGTAATCTGAGGGGAGAAAAGGGGCGACTTTGGTTAAAGGCAGACACGTGGAGCAGAAAATTGAAATTAGGTAGATGGTAACTGTATAATAAGAATTTAGCAAAACCTAAAAATATCTTTTTTTAGCCTCACGTTTGTGCCAAAGCCAAAAAATTTCATTATTATTTAAATAGAGTATGTCCTTATCAATCAATCGCAAATTGTTATAAAATCTCACTAGAGACATTACTTTTGGGTACGATCTATATAAGTATATCATAAGATATAAATAAACCAAACGAAAATATTGAAGGTATTAAAGGAAAGCAGGAGAAGAATATTTGATAATTAAGAAACCCTCCGGAGGGCCTTCCGTCCGAAAAGCTCGCAAAAGATCGTACTCGGAAATATCACTGGGTGAAACGAGGAATTTCATAAGGACATAGTAAAGTANAATAGAAGAATCATTTAGAATTTAATTTTTTTGAATAATATTGAGCTACGTCATTGCCATGCATTTAAGTATCACCTTCTCGAAACAGAACCTTATGATTTTAACCATATCCAAACCAGACATTTGAACAGTTTGTATAATACCTAATATCCAACTAGTTTACAAACCAGCCAGGCAAGTACATTAAACGTACCAAACATAATTTGTTTACTAGCAACTGTTTCAGTAAATGTACATATGTAGTTATTGTCTTGGATGTAAGCAATTCGTTAAAAAAATTATGTTCCATTAAATTAAAAATAAAATCTGATCGAACTTTTAGCCGCCTGACAGTCAAAAATGTATTCGATTTTGTATCGTTTTAAACAAATACAAATCACTCCAATTTATTTATTTCGTTTTTTTGGCCTATTTTGTATCAGAATGGTGTCATTTATCAACTTTCCCAATTCTATCTGGAAAATACGGTAGCCATGAATAATATCAGCGCTTGTTTTCGATTCGATACTGAGAATGATATGAAAAGGAATGAAAAATAAAAAAGCCAATATTTAAGTCACGTCACTTAAATTATCTCAATCAATTAAATACTTCATATGTATAAGAAAACGTGACGAAGGTAAACTCGCCCTTCACAATTTTAGTTACTACTATTCGATTACTTAACTTCATCGACGACTGTAAGGAACAAACTCCTAGGATTCAACACTGAAGATTCATCATATCAAAATAAACGTATAAAATTAATGGTATATATCACAAATATTAATGTTCTTTCGTAGTTTAAGGATGCCACGCTAGCCTATGAACGCAATTTACTTTTATCCTGGCAAATATAATGGACTTAGCTGCGTTACTATAGTCCTTTTATGTGATAGAGAAAGTATTGCAATTTAGTGGAAGGGATCATGCAAATCATCAATTCATTAGATCTGATAAACGTCGAACACGCACCGTCCTCAACCTTATGCACTTATTATGTACATATTTGCAAGGTTGTTTATGTCATTAATTGCATACATATATAGGACTCTCTTTCACGCTAACGCATTTTCATATTTATCAAGCAATTTTCTGAATAGTTGAACATGTAATATAAATTAAGATTTGAGGTTGGACGTTACGAAATTATGATAGAATAACATGGTACCAATTGTATCTTAATTGGATAGAAGCTACCTATGTAGATGTGCAAATAACACTATAATTAGAAAGTCACTTCGTGCAAACTATACATCAACTGAATTTCTACAATGATAATAAACTTAGACAAGAGGTTAGAGATCGTATGTTTAAGCTAGTTATTTACATTTACGAGACGGGAAAAGTACCACAGGATAATAAGCGGAACGTGGCAGTAACCACACCTAGAAAGAGAGGCGCGGATAGGTGCGAGACATTTCGAACAATTAGCTTAACTTCCCATGCGTCAAAAATCATAACTAGAATTCTACAGAGGAGGATGGAAAAAAGGGCGGAAGAACTATTAAGGGATGATCAATTTGTGCTCGGAAGAAATAGAGGAACGCGGGAGGCCATTCTAGCTTTACGGGTAATAATAGAGAAAACGATAGAAAAAAGAAAGAGTGCGTACATAGGATTTATAGATTTGGGAAAAGCTTTTGACAATGTTAAATGGGGAAAAAGTAGGGAGAGAGCAAATATAAAAATAGGAGACGAAAAATTAGAAGAAGTGACTGATTTTAGGTATCTAGGAAGTCAGATAAGTCAGGACGGAAGGAGGTAAGCAAGGAGAACGGAAGACTCTGTGGATGTCAATAAAAAATAACCGAGACATATTAGAGGCAGAAACAGGAGTTAAGAGGAGTAGAGGTAGACCTAGATTAGATTACTGCTCGCAAATACTTAAGGATGTGGGTTGTTCTAGCTTTAGGGAAATGCGAAGATTAGCTCAGGACAGGAGTGTCCAATTAGTCTTAGAACCAAAGTGAAAAAATATTAACACGTTATTTGTATGATTTACGCCATATTTTGCTGCTAATAATTTGAATAACTACCGACTACTTGGTACACCATATGTGCTTATTTGGTTTTATTAATGTTAAACAAGGTCCTTTTCAATTAAGGATATCGACTTAAGTGCGATCCAGAAAGACCGAACATATGTTGGTCAGGTTCTTATATGTGAAACGATCCTGTTCAGAGTAATAGATGAATGTACCTAAGGAAGTAAAAAGCTTTTGGTGGGTTTTCAAAAAAATTTTTCATTTCAAAAGAATAATCTCTGAAAAGTATATATCCAACCGGCTTTGGCCCTGGCTAGATACTGCCTGCTTTTTCTAAATGCTTACGAATTAATGGGGATTACCCTTAGTTGCAGATGATGCCGTGAGTATTCTCTACGGCTTTTGTTTTTTTACGTGTTCCTGGAGGGATTATGTAAATCGATCACGTAGAACGAAAACTGTAACATACGTATGTATACGATATTTTTGAAATGTCAGCGAAAATTTAAAATTCATATATACCTACTAGACATGGATACCGAATTAAACCCATGAATAATAATGAACTGAACCAGATCGGTTAGAAGTTCATGAAACATTAGGATTACAGGACAAATTCAACATCAGACTAAGCCTAAGTATGTAATTCAAAGTTCAATTTTGCTGCTGATAAAGAAAATACATCCTCTTGCAAAAAAAAGATAATATTTCGCTCTGATTTAGTTACCGATGGAGTTGGTTTATTTATGGTTCTATTCAAAGAAAATACTTAAAATTTAATGAGTTTCATTCCCACAAACTGATGCATTTTCTGTTATCAAATAAGCTGTGCGAATGTTGGTGCATTATTTTTCCAATTTTATAGCCTTATGGAAATGTTTAAGCTCGTTCTATATCTATCAGCTTGGCCAAAATATACACCATTAAGACATTTATATAATTAAGTACAACTAATTTATCAGTTTTGCCAATTTTGTCATTGACAACCAGAATATAAATTCATGCAAGCTAAGTTCTGAACAAAAATTAGTAATTTATAATGTACTTTTTACAAACTACACCAATACGTCCACAATAAATCTGTTTACTTATCCTTCTCAATGTCAGTTCCCATTTCGCGTTCATCGGTTTTATATCTACTGATCGTAAAAATTTTACGACGATTAAGAAGCTTAATCTAGGCGACACTTCGACTATTATATAAGGCTTCCGATGTAGCAATAAAATTTTCATGGGTTCAATATTTGGAATAAAGGTTTGAAATTTTGTAGTAATATAGATAAAGCTTTGTTCTAAAGCATGTCGAAGACCATTTTTTAATTTTTTAACATTTACTGAAAATACATGTCCTACAAGAAGCATCAACTTGTAAAAGCTTTTAATGACCAAACCAATCCGAAAACGTATCGAGTTAGTGTCAACCTTTGTCTGCTACCATATAAAAATTACATAATATATATTTATCTCGCAGTGTTAAAACATAATATTTAGAATAGAAATTCATGTTTTCGGAAAAATTAGAGAAAATTCACAATAGGCTCGACCGGTCTACTGCGGTCAAACGAGCAAAATTACGATGTTTACTTAAGGCCTTAAATGAAGTATTTTTGCGTACTTTATGTGTCTTGTATAAGTAAAACGTACGCACAGTCGAAATAGAGTACAATACTTTATAATAAAGTACGGGTGGCAACCCTAGTCGTGTTCCCTCCTCTAATATTAGACCAAGTTTAGCTCTTAATCTGAATCCTGGGTGCCTAAGCAATTGTAGTGAGCCATACTAGGCACAAGTGACGGAAGTAGTAAAATTTTGGATAAATATGGTTAAGTGTAAATAAGTAAATTTTATTTGCTCTTGCAAATGCTGATATACGGATGCTTTCGGTCGTGCTGACGCTAGTGGAGTGCGCGGTTTTTAAAGGGGTTGTTGAGAGCATAGGAAAAGACGCGTTAAAAGAGGACAATCGATCGAGACCTTATTATCCCAGACAGTAGACATCTTGGCGTCTGAAGGTTTAGACGCATCTACTTTTGGTAATTTTTGTATTGGATGGAACGCTCACTTAAAAATAAATTGTTGTTAGCAGTAAGACGCACTAATAAATCTAATTTTTTGGATCTTGATTGCGGTATCTGCTGGGTTATTGCAGAAGAAGTGCACAATGTTTAGGTAACTGTCATTAGATAAACCTTTTTTAACTGAATATTGTAATCGAATGACGTCTAGATTGTGCTAAAAGGAAGAAAACAACATCTGATACGATGATCTATGTATTCTGTTAAATTTTATTGCTTTAATAAGGCGTCAAATCATAATATTGTCGAGAGACTTCAATGACCGATGAAGACACGAACCTGAATAGAAATATAGCGTTTTATTGCTACCTCTAGCAAATTTGGGTTGTAACAGAATGTTTGGATTGTGTATCAACTTTTGTGAAGTATTATCATACATACATAGCATATTTATTGGTTTATTTATAAAGTTGTAATGATAACTAGCAAATTAATGATAATACATTTGAGGGTTATAGTTTGGAAGAAGCCTCTTAAAAAAATTGTTTTTAACAGTAAGACTTATTAATACATCTGACTTTTTGAATTTTGTGTGAGGTATCTGCTGGGTTATTGCAGAAGAAGTGCACTAATGGTTTTTAATGTTTAGGTAATTGCCTTTTTTTTATTTACCTTTTTTGACTGAAAATTTTAAAATGATTTCTAAAGTATGCTGATATGAAAAAACAAACATATGTTACAACGATCTATATGTTCTGTTAAATTATTATTGTTTTAAGAAGGTGCCAAACAAGGTTTTGTCAAGAGACTTCAATGATCGATCAAGACACGAACCCGAACAGAAATGTAGGGTTTTAATGTTACCTGTTACAAATTTGGGTTATAATACAATGTTTAGATTGTATATCAACTTTTGTATAGTATTATCATACTTTTACAACATATTTATTGACTCATTTGGTTTTGTATGAATAGAAATAAAATTGTAATGAAAACAGATAACTTAATGGTAGGTAATATTTTTCAAAAATGGTTATAGTTTGCTAGAAACTTGCTTACAAGTTTTTAATTTTGTGTGAGGTATCTGTTGGGTTATTGCAGAACAAGTGCAGTAATGTTTTTTAATGTTCAGGAATTTGCCAAACAATTTTTTTTTCAATCGAAAATTTTAATCAAATGGCTTCAAAAATATGTTAATAGGAAAAAAAACAAGCATTTGTTACATCAGTCTATATATTCCGTTAAATTTTATTGCTTTAAGAAGGTGCCAAACAAAGTTGTGTCAAGAGACTTCAATGATCGATCAAGACACGAACCCGAATAGAAATATAGGGTTTTAACGTTACCTGTCACAAATGTGGGTTATTATACAATGTTCAGATTGTATATCAACGTTTGTATAGTATTATCATACTTATACAACATATTTATTGACTCATCGGGTTTTGTATGGATAGAAATAAAGTTGTAATGAAAACAGATAAATTAATGGTAGGTAATATTTTTCAGAGATTGTTATAGTTTTCTAGAAACTTGTTAGAAAGTTTTTAATTTTGTGTCAGGTATTTGATGGGTTATTGCAGAACAAGTGTACTAATGTTTTTTAATGTTCAGGTATTTGTCAAAAAACAACCTTCTTCAACCGAAAATTTTAATCAAATGACTTCTAAAATATGTTAAAAGGAAAAAAGCAAGCATCTGTAACATCGGTCTAAATATTCCATTAAGTTTTATTGCTTTAAGAAGGTGCCAAACAAGGTTTTATTGAGAGACTTCAATGATCGATCAAGACACGAACCTGAACCAAAATGCAGCAGTTTAACATTACCTCTAACAAATATGGATTTTCATACAATGTTTAGATTGTATATCAACTTTTGTATAGTATTATCACACTTACATTACATATTTATTGATTCATTAGGTTTGCCAGAGATGATAATAGTTCGGTAGCAACTTGTTAAAAAGTTTTTAATTTTATGTGAGGTATCTGTTGGGTTATTGCAGAACAAGTGCACTAATGGTTTTTAATATTCGGGTACTTGCCAAAAAAATCTTTTTCAACTGAAATTTTTAATGAAATGACTTCTAGAATATGTTAGCAAATAAACAAACATCTGCTACATCGGTCTATATATTCCGTTAAATTTTATTGTTTTAAGAAGGTGCCAAACAAGGTTTTGTCGAGAGACTTCAACGATCGATCAAGACACGAACCTGAATAAAAATACAGCAGTTTAAGGTTATATCTAACAAATATGCATTTTAATACAAAGTGATTAAGTTGTATAGTAATCTACAACTATTACCTACGTAATATATGTTGACTTAATGGGAGTAAATGGATAGCAATACAGTTGTATAAAGAACTGACAAATCAATGGTAATATTTTTTACATCAGATGGTTGCAATGGTTGCAATTTGCCAGAAAATTGTGAATGTCTCAAAAGGTGTACTACTTCTCCTTTTATCAATAAATTCCATAGCTCCATAACCTACCCTTTTCTATCCACGGTATTTTCAATTTTCTAAATTAACTGTTTGAGAGCACGGAATCCACATTTGTTTCTCTTTTTATTTTACAACACAAATGTAAGAACAATGTAATTTGTTGAAGGGTAAAAATGTAGTAGATGTAAAGTAAAATTTTACTGGCATCGGTGGAAAGGTTTACAGTAGAGTAATTTAATTAAGAGCCGTTGTTGAAAAATCCTTCCACCTGCAGTAGGGTTATTGATAAAAGAGCAATTTGCATTTCCAAGGTATCCACGCCAATAAATATGCAACACGGTCCGTTATCGTTGTACTAAAGCTGGCCAACAGCAATTCCATTTCAGTAATACAAATTGCAACCGACGGCTGACTATGGAAGTTCTAAATAAGGCTAATTTATTTCTAGTTTATAATAGCTATTTACCTAAGCTCCAATTCAATTATATTGTACTCCAGAGCAACGGGAACGACTTGGTAAATACTAAAATAAAGCGATGCTGACAGACAAAATTATGGCATCTCACGATCTCGCCTGTTACCAAAAAAAGGAAACATTAACGATTAAAACCAATATTGCAAACGAATTTTTTCTGATAACGTCGGTACACTTAATATCTTAATTAATGTAATTGTCCAGAATTGGAGCCCCAGACCAAAATCACTCCAAAAATTTTTTCATCGATTTCTGATCATTTCTGAGGATTCAGTGATTATATTTGAGGCAGAGGAAGACACATTTTGCTTTTATTACAGCATATATTCTAGGGTATGTACGGTGACAATCGTGAGATAATGAGATTAAAAGCTTGAATAACTTTTAACAGCCCCTCTTCCGCCCCTGATCTCCTCGCCCATCTCTTGCCGTATCTACTGCTTAAAACTGTAATTTGAATTTTTAAGTCATAAAACACTGTCTCCCCACCTTCTGATATCTAATTCTATTATGTAGAATGACCGGAAATCGATGAAAAAATTTTTGGAGCGATTTTGGTCTGGAGCACCAATTTTGTATAATTACCATACTTTTGAGTCCTTTTAATAATGACTGCACGTCCATTTAATAGGTGGTGCAAGTACAAGCATGTTCGTGATAAGCAATCAATCAATCAATACATTGATTCCTGACGGTTCTTGAGCACGCCAGCAAGCGGAACCCGTAGATGAACCACAACGTTTCATACGCTGAGTGGCACATAACTGCACGCCTAACAGTAGGAGTTCTAGAATTCTTGAAAAGAATGAGGAGTCTTCCAGAGAATTCTATAATAATATAGATAGGCCTCCGTATGATATCCGGATTGAGTATATGGATAGCTAATCAGTAACATAAATAAGCAGTGCAAACTATGACTTTATGACAGTTTATAAACGGCTATTAAAGATTTAATTTACTCATACGATAAATGCTGAATAAAAGTACAAAAGATGATTCAATTCAATTCAATGATTCAAAGCCAAATTATTTTTTGATCAAAGGGCGAAATTGTTGGCTTATTTAATAAATTAATATCTAAAATTCGCAACAAAATTTATACCTACCTACACCTGGTGCAATTTACACCCTAACGCTATAAACTAATGTTAAAATTAATTGAGACGATATTAACAATTTTAAGGCACATAATTTCACACGAATAACTGACTAAAGTAAATAAATCTAATAGTCCAATTCAAATTCGTTTGTTAAATAATATAAGCTTAATAGATATCTATTATTTACTTCGCCCTCGCTACTGCTAAAATAAGTAGCGCATGCTGTGAGGTCGTTTTCGTATATGCAAACTGTTTAAATTTACAGTTCTGACAGATTATTACGAGAACGTAAGAGAGGAACAAAGTTGCTACCGCTTCCTGTCACGTCACCACCACTACCTCCACCACCATCAGCGCCGCGCCGCACCGTTTCGTTTGAGAGATTAATCAGTTAGTTTTCATAACTACAGTTTCTCATAAAGCTGAAATGGGTTGTAACCATGTTATGGCAAAGAAAGCCGATAGAATTCTCGTAGATGTTTATTACCCTGGGCCTGCTGCCTTGGCGCTAAACTTCTCGCTTATTAAAATAGTTTTCCACCCGTTCGAGCTTTACCTTGGCAATAAATGCCAACATTTGGTAACGAGTTGCCACGACGATGGTGTTGCTCACAGATCGATGGAATGGCTCCATATTAGTCGCTTGCCTGCTGCATTGTTCGCGAATGAAGGCGGTTAATTCGTTAATTTGCGCAATATGTTACGGCGACCCGAATTCAGCATAGGTGGGTACTTCGCTCTCGTCCAAAATCTAAATTAACTTTCATCGGCATTTCGCTTAGGTGATATATACAATGGAACGAGAAACGGGAATGCCGGAAATATGCGAATTTCTATTACAAAATGGCACACAAACTTCGAGCACTCTAATAATACACATATTAAGTACAATATATTGTAAAATCATTAGTTTTTGATCAACTTAAAAATAAAATTTTATCTGGTAGAATTTCCGTAAAACTTTTAGTTGTGAGTAACAACCTAACTAATATTATAATTGCGAATATGAGTTTGTTTGCTACCCATTTTACGCCCTAATTACTCAACCGATCATCATGAAATTTTACACATACCTACATAATCAGGAGTACAAAAAAGGACATTCGGGTACCTTTTATCCTCAAAACATTACTGTTTCCGAGGGATGGAAAAAGTAATTTTATGTGGTAGTCGATGATCTTTGACACGCGGGTAAAACCTATCATGAAATTTTATACACCCTTTGTTACGGGTACAGAAATATACATACGATACCATTTATTCAGATAAGAAATATTGTTCCCGAGGGTAAGAAAAATTAGGTTTATGTGATCGTCGATGATCTTTGATAAAATCTAATATAGTTCATATAGTGTAGTCAGTCTCTACTCAAAGACCAAAACCTCAATTCAAGTTCAGGAGTAATACCATCATGGTATTGGTTTCTTTATCGGAAAACCAATTAGTTTTCATTTAAATTTAGTTGAAAAAGTCCTTTCTTATAATTTTCACTATACCAATTCCGCACTTATACATCCCGAGATAAAAATATTCAGTCTCTCGGAGTCTCTGAAAGCGAGACTTGAGTCTCCGTCTCTCGTCGAGTCTCTCTGGTGTCGCTGAGAGAGACTGTCAAAAAAACTGTTTAGGGTCTCTGAACGAGAGACTCGAGTCGCTCATAGAAAGATCCTCATTTCACATCCAGTATCTCAACGAGAGACTAGAATCTCTGAACGAGAGATTCGAATCTCTGAACGAGAGACTCGAATCTCTCAATAAGTGGTGTCTCGATAGACATGGTTAAAATTTTCTTCAAATTCAACATATTTCAGAGATCCCAGTCTTTCTACGAGAGACTCGAGTCT
>NW_020439081.1:539418-543968 GCF_000699045.2 Agrilus planipennis
TGCACTTCAAGCCTTAAATGGAACGCCTCAGAGCGAGGTAACGCCGCATGAGTCACGTTTTTTCCTGTGTGCAGCCGGCTCCATCGAATTATAAAATGTTGTCACGTCAAAATTCAGTTGCAACGTTTGAAACGTCGTGCTACAAAACATACGCGTTTAATAATCTTTTTTAAATTTCTAAATTAACCGTTCGTGAGGACGGTTAAGCTTATAGGTGTATGACCAAGAGCTTTCGAGGTTGATACTTCACATTTTTTTTAGTGTTCAACTGGTAGAATTAAAATAGATAGATTTCAGCACTTGACTCTGTATATTAGAAGAAAAATAGCGATAAGTATTTTTAAATAAAGATTTTTTTCTCTGAAACGAACAAAGATATTCGAACGGAACCAACGTGAAAATTTAAGTATTAAAAAGCTCCTTATTTTATATTTCTTTCAGATTTCTTTGGCACAATAAAGAGGTCAAATAATTATTTTTTAATAATAATTATGAAATTCTAATAAATCCGTCATCCTAAATATACGAAGCTGCAAATTTTAATTACTCATATATATCCACACGGCGCTTGAAAAAACACAAATGTAACGGTCGTTCACATCAGTCCTAAAGCACAATAATGTCAAATCGATTTTTCATGTGTTTACCTTCGCAGTTGTTGGCAAAGTTAGATAAATAAAGGAGAGGCTTCTGATTAATGTGTTGGAATGAAAATAGAAATAAAAAATACATGTTTGCAAACTCTTCATTTTATATACGTTTTTAATATTAAAGGGTCAATCAATTATATAACAACGTATTAAGAGAATAATAATTAATGTACCACAATAATTATAAATTTTGCAGTGATATGCTCTTATTTATTATAATAATGACTATCGATTTTCTCGTTGTATGGATTAATATATTCCATAAAATTGTCATCTGTAAAGCGTATAATTGACCGTATTAGACTGAACTTCTGTCAAATAACAGTCGCAACGGTAAAATCAATCAGTTACATATTGTTCGCTTTAATTCGTTTTGAACAAGTTTATTAATCTGTTTGTAATTTTCAAACATTTAGTCAACATGCCTATATACATACATACATATATTCATATCTGTATAAAGCAGTGTGCAATGTTTACAAATACATTTTATTCATTTCATTGCATCAATTTAAAAACTAATTTCATGCATTCGATTACGTTAAAATTTGTAGATTACTTCATTCGGATTAGCGAGCGTTTTCATGTTTCCAAGCGATATATTCACGCACATTTAGGAAATTAAAATGTGGTATTACGTCGACGTGCACTGCTACACTACGATTCTGTTGACACAGTAACAATCCGGATTTTAATTGAAACAAAACCGAACCAATCCGATAGATATTATGCGACAAAAGGTTACTGCATTGCAACCGAGTAATTAATACCTCCAACCAACAAAAAAATGTTATTAAACCCATTCGAACCAAAACTGGCTTAGTATAGTATTTTACCAACTATATTGTTATTATTATCATCATCATAGGAATATAAGTCTAAACACGGTTTGAAACGAACCTCTACCCTTTTCTTCAATGCATCTCAAACATTTCCAACAACTAAAGGTTTGACCACACATTGACGAGACAAGCATGGGACATGTGTAAGACGAATGTCGTATGAGATCTACTTTGTACGTAATTATACCACAACTTTGAATGCAGGTGGCCTCACATCAAGGGGACGGGCACACCAGCTGAACGGCCTTCGTCAATAGCAACCAGTGAACGAATTTTGTTTAATCTTAGCTACTCATACTCAATTTTGGTTTAGAAGAAATAGAGGAAAGCGGGAGGCCATTGTAGCTTTAAGGGTAACAATAGAGATAAAACGATAGAAAAATGAAAGAGTGCGTACATAGGACTTGTAGATTTAGGAAAAGCTTTTGACATGTTAAATGGGACAAGATGTTAATTATACTTAAAAATCTGGGGATGAATTACAAAGAAGTTTGTATAAAGAGCAACAGTCAGTTATAGAGATGGGGAGATGGGGCTGCAACGTAGAGAAGTAAATATTAGGAAGGAGGTCAGACAGGGATGCACACCGTCACCGCTACTTTTTAATCCATATATCGAAGACGCGATCAACATCATTAAAGACAGTACAACTTAAGGATAGATATACAGGGGCAAAAGATTAGTATGCTTAGATTTGCAGATAATATGGCAGTGTTAGCATTTAGCAAGGAGGAGTTAGAGATAGCATTAAATAAAATGGAAGCAGTATTGACAAAACAGTACTGTATGGAAATAAATAAAAATAAAACAAAAATACTAGTATACAAGGGAACAAAAAGTAGGGAAAGAACGAATATAAAGATAGGAGATAAATATCTAGGAAGATAATTCAGAACGGAATGAGTAGTAAGGATATAAAGCAGAGGATAGCGCAGGGTCGCGTCGCCTTTAATAAAAGCAGTAGTGGCTTCCTCGCGAACGGTTAATTTAGAAAAAGGTTGTTAAAGGTGTACGTTGTTAGAAGCGTTCGAAATGTGGTGTTATGGCGAATGATGAGGATACAGTGAATAGAGAAGGTTACAAATGAAGAGGTATTAGAAAGAATAAGAGAACAGAGGAGTCAATACAAAATAGGCGAGGCAGGTTTGTAGAACACATGAAGATCTAATCAGAGACATATTAGAGGCAGAAACGGAAGTCAGGAGGGGTAGAGATAGACCTAGATTAGATTACTGTTCGCAAATAGTTAAGGATGTGGGCTGTTCTAGTTTTAGGGAAATGCGAAGTTTAGCTCAGGATAGGAAAGAGTGGAGGTACGTGTCCAACCAGTCTTANTAAAATTCGCAACAAAATTTATACCTACCTACACCTGGTGCAATTTACACCCTAACGCTATAAACTAATGTTAAAATTAATTGAGACGATATTAACAATTTTAAGGCACATAATTTCACACGAATAACTGACTAAAGTAAATAAATCTAATAGTCCAATTCAAATTCGTTTGTTAAATAATATAAGCTTAATAGATATCTATTATTTACTTCGCCCTCGCTACTGCTAAAATAAGTAGCGCATGCTGTGAGGTCGTTTTCGTATATGCAAACTGTTTAAATTTACAGTTCTGACAGATTATTACGAGAACGTAAGAGAGGAACAAAGTTGCTACCGCTTCCTGTCACGTCACCACCACTACCTCCACCACCATCAGCGCCGCGCCGCACCGTTTCGTTTGAGAGATTAGTCAGTTAGTTTTCATAACTACAGTTTCTCATAAAGCTGAAATGGGTTGTAACCATGTTATGGCAAAGAAAGCCGATAGAATTCTCGTAGATGTTTATTACCCTGGGCCTGCTGCCTTGGCGCTAAACTTCTCGCTTATTAAAATAGTTTTCCACCCGTTCGAGCTTTACCTTGGCAATAAATGCCAACATTTGGTAACGAGTTGCCACGACGATGGTGTTGCTCACAGATCGATGGAATGGCTCCATATTAGTCGCTTGCCTGCTGCATTGTTCGCGAATGAAGGCGGTTAATTCGTTAATTTGCGCAATATGTTACGGCGACCCGAATTCAGCATAGGTGGGTACTTCGCTCTCGTCCAAAATCTAAATTAACTTTCATCGGCATTTCGCTTAGGTGATATATACAATGGAACGAGAAACGGGAATGCCGGAAATATGCGAATTTCTATTACAAAATGGCACACAAACTTCGAGCACTCTAATAATACACATATTAAGTACAATATATTGTAAAATCATTAGTTTTTGATCAACTTAAAAATAAAATTTTATCTGGTAGAATTTCCGTAAAACTTTTAGTTGTGAGTAACAACCTAACTAATATTATAATTGCGAATATGAGTTTGTTTGCTACCCATTTTACGCCCTAATTACTCAACCGATCATCATGAAATTTTACACATACCTACATAATCAGGAGTACAAAAAAGGACATTCGGGTACCTTTTATCCTCAAAACATTACTGTTTCCGAGGGATGGAAAAAGTAATTTTATGTGGTAGTCGATGATCTTTGACACGCGGGTAAAACCTATCATGAAATTTTATACACCCTTTGTTACGGGTACAGAAATATACATACGATACCATTTATTCAGATAAGAAATATTGTTCCCGAGGGTAAGAAAAATTAGGTTTATGTGATCGTCGATGATCTTTGATAAAATCTAATATAGTTCATATAGTGTAGTCAGTCTCTACTCAAAGACCAAAACCTCAATTCAAGTTCAGGAGTAAGACCATCATGGTATTGGTTTCTTTATCGGAAAACCAATTAGTTTTCATTTAAATTTAATTAAAAAGTCCTTTCTTATAATTTTCACTATACCAATTCCGCACTTATACATCCCGAGATAAAAATATTCAGTCTCTCGGAGTCTCTGAAAGCGAGACTTGAGTCTCCGTCTCTCGTCGAGTCTCTCTGGTGTCGCTGAGAGAGACTGTCAAAAAAACTGTTTAGGGTCTCTGAACGAGAGACTCGAGTCGCTCATAGAGAGATCCTCATTTCGTATCCAGTCTCTGAACGAGAGACTC
>NW_020439081.1:547092-558145 GCF_000699045.2 Agrilus planipennis
ATATTAAAATTAAATTGGTTACATAATCAAAATAAATAATAAACATATACATACGTGAAGCATTTCGCGTATAATGAGTAAAGATATATTTGTTGCAAGTTTTTAGGTGTCAAAAAAGGTCATACCAAATTTTCCGGTTAACAACATTTTAAAATTAATGGATGGCCCTGATTTTAACAAATAAAGAAAAATACTTGTTTAGGCAGTATCTGTCTCGTTTTATACGCATCCTTATTTCAATTTTATTTGTTTATAAATGGCAGACTGAACTTGTATTCAAACAGATTAACTGAAACTTGCCAGCAACATATTATAGTTGCTTACATTTCTTTTGAATTAAAAATGGGTAACCGTATTTTGCTTTTTTTCTGCATTTGTTTTGCAGTACTAGCAACAATTTTTGCACAACGTGATGTTATTGGTCGGATACAAAGTATTAATTTAGAACAAGTGATTGACAATGATCGTTTGTTCAACAACTTTTACAAATGCCTGGCGGACGAAGGACGATGCTCCAAAGATGCAAATTCCATTAAAGGTAAGTTTCTATTTTTGGTAATTTTGATTTTTTTTTCTTTAAATAAACATTAAAGGATAGGATTTGTATATTTAGAAACAACTTTTGACGATGTTAAATTGGACAAGGTGTTAGATATATTTAAAAATGTAGAGATGGGTTACAGAAATAGAGTGATACTTAATTTGTTTAAAGAGCAGTAGGCACTGGCAGTAGACCTGGAGTAGCAACGTAGAGAAGTCAATATTAGGAAGGGAATCAAACAAAGATACACACTGTCACCGCTACATTTTGATCTATACATCGAAGCCGCGATCAACATCATTAAAGATAGTACAACTGTAGGGATAGATACAAAGGGGCAAAAGATTAGTATGTTTAGATTTGCAGATGATGTAGTTGTATCTAGCAAGGAGGAGTTAGAGATAGCATTAAATAAAATGGAAGCAGTATTGACAAAACAGTACTGTATGGAAATAAATAAAAATAAAACAAAAATACTAGTATACAAGGGAACAAAAAGTAGGGAAAGAACGAATATAAAGATAGGAGATAAATATCTAGGAAGATAATTCAGAACGGAATGAGTAGTAAGGATATAAAGCAGAGGATAGCGCAGGGTCGCGTCGCCTTTAATAAAAGCAGTAGTGGCTTCCTCGCGAACGGTTAATTTAGAAAAAGGTTGTTAAAGGTGTACGTTGTTAGAAGCGTTCGAAATGTGGTGTTATGGCGAATGATGAGGATACAGTGAATAGAGAAGGTTACAAATGAAGAGGTATTAGAAAGAATAAGAGAACAGAGGAGTCAATACAAAATAGGCGAGGCAGGTTTGTAGAACACATGAAGATCTAATCAGAGACATATTAGAGGCAGAAACGGAAGTCAGGAGGGGTAGAGATAGACCTAGATTAGATTACTGTTCGCAAATAGTTAAGGATGTGGGCTGTTCTAGTTTTAGGGAAATGCGAAGTTTAGCTCAGGAAAGAATGGAGGTCAGTGTCGAACCAGTCTTAAGACTGACGACCTGATGATGATGATGACTTTAACTCGTCTGCTGCACATTGTGCAATTCTATTGAAGAAATAAAACCGACGCATACTTAGTATATTGGTCTTAATTGTTGATTATTTCTTAAATTCTGATTATTATAAATTAAATTCTGACATGTAACCCTGATCAATCTCCTTGTCCAAATCTACTGTACCGGGCATTGTGAATCCTTATTTTCCAAACCTTGATTATACTGGAACTAAATCATATGTACTACTCATATATTAAACTGCCATTATCAGTAAAATTTAATATTACAATGTATCACATTTCCAATGTTTTCCGGCTGATCTTGAAGGCTTTCATTCAATATGCTACTAATCACTCCGAATTAATTTTATCGTTATTTTTCCTTTCCCTTTCTGATGATCTTCCCCTAATTATAACGAAAGAATGATCGAGGTGGCTCTAAAACGTTCATTTAAAGCTGTTCATCCAGTTCAGAGCATTTTAAATACTTCACTCAATTCAGCTAATAGATGATATCAGTCACTTCATTCTCGGGGAGCGCCATCACTCCTTTGTCCCCAGCACATCGCCCGTTCCCCGTTCCCAGTCAGTATTATCTACAGAAGTCCTGTTATGTCTTAATTAGGGTTTAACAGTTCGCGAGGTCGTCGATTTACAGGGAGAACATCGGCGTTTTATTTTTCTCCGTCTCTGCGTTCGAGCGTGACTGTGTCGGGTCCGATTAGGACGATTACCAGGTAAATTTACTGCTCAAGTTATCATCGGGTTAGTGTGCGGAAGAAAAAGTCCAGGGGGAGTCCGCCTCCTCGCCGCCGCCCGCTATGGGATTTAATTTAAATCTCGCATTGTAAGGCGACCCTCCTAACTATACTACCTCCAGTCTGCTTAATTTTTAATTATAAGATAAGCAAAAAAGCGCCGACTCGAAATTTATGACGCGAGATATCCGGCCAAGTAATTACTGTCTTCATCATTATTCATCACATGAATGAACTGGCTTAGGCAGTTGGCGTCGGCGAATAATTAAAAGAAGACGGTCCCTATTGTGAAACGTCTTATTTCGGCCGCGGCGGTGGGCTCACGGAAAATGCGTGCTCAGAAATTAAAACCTCTTTCCCTTGTTGCTCTCTTACAAAAGTTTTGTAGCTGAGCCCTTTATTATAATTGAATTACTAACAAAACAAATAGTGTATTATGCTTATATATTGTGTATGTAGATGTAACAGCAGTTCCGATTGAAATATCAACTTGTGTCAATAAATTTATTTACAACTAGAGATAGTGGCTTAAATCGGAGGGGGCGCACCTCTTAGGAATGAGGTGACAATATCAGAATCTACCCTGGGCTCCACCAACGCTAGTTACACCACTGACTAATATAGATTCCCGATCCATACAATTTCAAAATATCTTTGTACTTTAGTGGATAGCGGTACTATTTACTCTTTGTTGATACTTTTGGAAAATTACGTTATCTTTTTGTGCTTACGCTAGCTGAAGTGGTTAAATAATAACCGAAAAATTGTTCGTCAACATTGACAACCTATAAAATGCTGACGGTGGGTACTAGGACATGCGACAGAAAAAGTTAACTGTTATATCAAGAGATAAAGACTGGAACATGGTGGTGTATGATAACTATTTAGCGTTTCATTTCTAACCATATCTGTCCACGGTATTTTTGAGAACCTAAAAACTAAAATACTGGTATGCCAGGGAAGAAAAAGTAGGGAAACAGCGAATATAAAGATAGGATACGAAAAGTTAGAAGAAGTGGCTGATTATAGATATCTAGGAAGTCAGATAAGTCAGGACGGAAGGAGTAGCAGGGATATAAAGCAGAGGATAGCGCAGGGTCGTGTCGCCTTTAATAGAAAGAAGTCAGTTCTATGCTAGCGAACTGTTAATTTAGAAATTCGAAAAAGGTTGTTAAAGCTGTATGTTTGCAGCGCGGCGTTGTACGGGTGCGAAACATGGACAGTGGGCGCGGCGGATAACAAAAGGTTAGAAGCGTTCGAAATGTGGTGTTACAGGCGAATGATGAGGATACCGTGGATAGGGAAGGTTAGAAATGAAGAGATATTAGAAAGAATAAAAGAAATTAATACAAAATAGGCGAGATAGGTTGGTGGAACACCTTCCTTAACATGAAGATCTAATATTAGAGGCAGAAACGCGAGTTAGGAGGGGTAGAGGTAGACCTAGGTTAGATTATTGTTCACAAATAGTTAAGGATGTGGGTTATTCTAGTTTTAGAGAAATGCGAAGTTTAGCTCAGGATAAGAAAGGGTGAAGGTACGTGTCCAACCAGTTATAGGACTGACGACCCTATGATGATGATGATGATAATGAAAAAATACTTTCTAAATTTCATTTCCATTTATTTGTTTAGCGACTAAATTTGACGATTCCTTAATGTGTAAATGTCAGTGTTATGTAGATTTTTGTAATTAAATGAAAAGGTCATCGCTGTTTAAACATATCTGCCTGATAAAATAGAAAATCTGCCAGTAACTACCGAGTTCTTATAACTTATAATTAAAGGGAACGAAGTTGGTGTATTAATTAAAATTTCAGTATTTGTCCGTACTAACACAGTGGGACTTTACAAACGGAACGAAAGTGGCATCATTAATTCCGCCAAGTAAATCATGTCATTTATCAACCCATGTAAAATTATCTGATATTCACTGATTAATAAGAGTTATAAATTTATGGTATTTGTCACCCTATTATGAGTCGTAAATGATAACCAACAACAAACGCCCTTTGAAATTCGAGAGAGTTGGAGTAGACTAACGAGCGCCAGAGTAGGTTCAACCGTTGAATACGACGCACGTATATCGAGTAACAGATTTAAACGAATGCAGTTAACTTTTGCTTATTCATTAACTTGTTTAACAAGCATCTATGGAATAGATTTCAGAGAAACGCAAATTAACGTTACAAGCCCAGATAATTCTGTCTGAGCTACCTAGGCACCATTGTATGTTTGCACTCTAAAGCGTGACGCCAATTTTGCTGCAACAAAACTCTAATTTATCATTGAACGATTTTTGCCAAAACCAAACATTAAAGTGGATTAAAACTAAAAAATAAATCACCCTGTGCGCAAATCGTTAGAAGTCATCCACAGAATGTCCCTTTGTCGCCTTTTAAACGTCTGTAATAGAAACTTATGATGGGTGATAAGAGCTAAACCTTTAATTGGCTGCAAACAGAAAATACGTCTGGAGAAGTATTAATTAATATACAAAATACAAAATGCTCTTTTCAAAGAAGTGTTTCAATGCAAAATAGAAATAGATTATATCTCTTTTTGTTATGTGCATGAAAAAATGACCGAAAGTATTTGTACAAAACGCATCGTATTTTTCAACATTTGATGCCGCCCTTTGATGATTCATGTAATAGAATGTCACTGTATTCGGTTCTCAATTTTCCACTAGTGTATGGCGATATGCTGCTAATTTGGCATTTAATTTAATATGAATGAACCCCATAACGCGTAAGCGATCGATACCGGCGACAAATCCAATGGATTCGAAACCAGCAGCCACGCGTCGTAAATCATACAACAACCAAGACCAGCATAACATTAGGAACTTGTGGGAAGTTTCCGGAAATACTCACAAGTAATAGTGCAGCGATATAAATAACCCATTAACAGATAATTAACCTGTAGGGTGTTTTTATGTTAGACAAATTACCTATACATGTTGACTATTTATTCCACTCTGAGAAAGCAGTTGGAAATAAGGAGGAGTATTAGGGGTTGTAAATTTAATTTATTATGAAAACATACACCAACACCAATAATAAATTATATTTACAACCCCTAATATTGCTTACTTTACATACAACACTTATTTGAATAAATAGATGTAGGTAGATATTAGAATATTCGTGAGAGAGTGTTGATCTATTTATTTATACGAAGTTTGCCCCCAATATATTATAGCTACTGTCCAATTTTTATAAACTGCATTTATCGGATTTTTCGATGTTAACGCCCTCCGCAGCTAAGCCAACGATTTATGGTAACCTACCAGCGTTACAATGCTGCCAAATAATGTTTCTTTTCCGTCTCAGTTGCCAGGTATTTTCTGGAGTAGACCCATTTTCCCACTCCATGAGAAAGGGTGTGTGTTTGTGTTTATACGACTCGCACGAGTGGACAGTAGCGTTAGGATGGTAAATAAATTTTAGGTTAAAAAAGGGACAAATATTTCAGCCACAATTGTACAAACAAGATTTAGAGGAATAGAACGTTTTCCACTATTTAAAATTGAATTGTAGTCATCAAACTGACGGAGTAAAAATATAGTTAAATAAGGCTAAAATAACTTTCAACGTGTGCACAGGATAATGTAAGGAAATTCAGTTCTCTTAATGGATCGTTTTAACAAGATAAACTAAGCAGGAATATTGTAGTTCTTAGGCTTTCACGGCCGGCGTCTATCGGTGCTGTGTTTTCTTCCGGTCTTTTTGGTCGTGTTCCGTGGAATTTTGCTTTTCCAGACGTTTCGCCGTTCTTTGTTGACGGCATCTTCAGTGGTGATTGGGCAGGTGCTGAGTCGTAACTCATCAGTCAGCAAGATTCCACGGACCACGGCCAAAAAGGCCGGAAGATAACATAACATCGATAAGCACGTATATCTTAATAAAAAGACTGCAACGCGAACCACCCTGCACTTAGCCACCTGTTTTATGACCGCCTTTAAATATTAGTGCACCTTCCGGCAATTTATGGGTAGTAGTAATTCCTGTTTCGTCACCTCATAAAAATTTACCTTTTTGTCACCTACGAAAAATGTATTCCTGTTCACTGGTCACCTACTCTTTCGCTATCGTGCAACCCTCAACCTCGCAGAGGATATTTTGTCAACTCCAAAAAAAAGAAAAAGTATACCATTGTAGATGATAGCGTAAAAGCTGTCTAGAGCAACTAATGAAAAATGATATAACATATTACAAGAGGCTTTAAGAAAATTAAGTTTAATTGTTAAATATGGTTAATTAAGTCCCGTACTGTTTGACAAAGCCTGAAAAGTAAATTTATTTTGTGTTTGTACATTTGACGACCGCAAACGTAGAAAAAATCTTTAATCATGCCAAAATAACATTGTTTTAACTTTTAAGTTTTAATTTTTTGTTATGCAAGTCCTAAGCCTGAAATATGTGTGAAGGAATAAGATTGGTTAAAGTAATTTAACACTTACATAAATAATTTATCTGAGTCGTAATTTCGAGGTATACATAGTTTATTTCAGGTAGTCAGATGACGAATCAGGAACAAATCAATTTATGTGTACTATTGATCATCATCATAGGGTCGTCAGTCCACTTTCTCTTATCCTGACCTAAACTTCGCATTTCCCTAAAACTAGAACAGCCCACATCCTTAACTATTTGCGAAGAGTAATCTAATCTAGGTCTACCTCTACCCCTACTAACTCCTGTTTCTGCCTCTTATATGTCCCTGACTAGACCTTCATTCCTGAGAAGATGTCCTACCAACCTATCTCGCCTATTTTTTATTGACTTCCTTAGAGTCCTCTGTTCTCCTATTCTTTCTAATACCTCTTCATTTCTAACCTTTTCTATCCACGTTATCCTCATCATCCGCCTATAACTATTAGTGGCGACTTTTTTAAAACCGGATGTATGTGACAAGTGCGATCCAATTTGAATATGAGCATCTAACATTCCTCTAATGATATAGCCTTTCGTGTACAATAAAAACTTTATCGTATTTTAAACTGTAAATCAAATAACACAAAATTGCATTCTTCTTCCATAATGCCTTACCTGATTGATTATTTATAACGTTTACGTGTGAAATGGTGGTAATCGAGTTACTGTCACATGAATCCTTTATTGAAGTCGATGTAATCGGTGCTGAATTTGCGTGCAACAACATAACTAATGCATAAATGCTGAATTATAGTAATTCGCATGACTTGTTCATATTGAAGGCATTATTCCACATTTCAGGTAGATAGTAAATTGACTACTGCTGTAATTCTATAATGTATTACCTAGAACTGCATAATACCAAAAATTCTATTGGTAATTTAGGCCAACACTTGTACGAATCAATCAGATCACGATTAAAAACGAAACCTCTAATGATACAGGAAATAATTGGTTATTGGTTTGTATGAAAAGCAACTTTACAATTCGGAAGCGGTAGAACAGACCAAAACAGGAATCAGTAAAATAACAGGTGCCAAACAATGAAACAGAGTTCTCATAATAGAAATTCGTGATCGTTTTATATGCTCGCCGAAGTAATGTCGCTCTTAAATAATTTATAACGACCCACTTTGCAAAACTAGCGGCAGAAACTTTCAAAACTTTAATTTACGGCCTCACGTGCAAAATATAAACTTCTTCCAAAAGATATCCGAAGCGCCAGATGTAATTCCAAACTAACTGAATGAAAGAATCTACGCTAGAATCCTTAGCCCATGAATATTTGATATGGATTTTCTAACAATTTTTCAAAATTTGGTTCGGAGAAAGGGTCCACCTTCTTCAAGCCTTTTGTGCTATTAATACACCCCACTAATTGCTTTTCCTTCTTAACTCCTGCTTTTTAACGGCCTCAAACTTTTCAACTCAACACAAGACATCGAGCACCCTTCAATGTAGAACTTACTAACTTTAATAAACTCAGAAAGTATTAGCTGACGTTGATGAGCATTAAGCTCACGAACAAACACAAGTTTGTCACGTAAAATCTAGACAGTTATTATGGGAAATACAGGTGGTTCGCAACAAAGCAGTATTGTCGTGGAGCATTTATTTGAATTTACTTAAATACTATTGTGATTATGTTGTGAAATTGGACAGGTGTAGTGTTCCGAAACCCCTAGTTGTTGTATATTGTCATTTTCTTTGGTAAATAGTTTGAATAATTTATATCCGATTTCAAAACGCAGCTTCGTGTCAGGAATTTTGAGACTCTTTTTTGACGGAAGGTCGTATCGACAAAGGATAATTTAAGCTATGAATTTCAGTGAACCCTTTTTTTTTCGTGATCTGTTCCTGCCGGAATTCCTTAGTACGGTTCCTGCTCCTTTTCGATTCCTGGATTACTGTCGGATTGTCTTGAATAAATTCAGCGGCGTTGAAAATTGGATTATTTCTTGGTGGTACAAAGAAGGGTAACTGTGAGTCTGTGATAACAAGGAAGGGTAAAGTTCCCTTTCACTTCCTTGTTACGAGAGATAAAAAGGCCGAGGATACTTTCTATATATACTTTTCCATCTGAAACCTTTCAATTTACTAGACTGATAATAATTTGAAGTTTGTCTCTTTGAAAATTCATTTATTATGCATCCCGACTATGAGCAGCAGGCAGCTGTTCAAATGAAAAATATTCTGTAGGTAGAATGAAATTCGTTGAACAAAGACAAATCCTTGCGTTTAGTCATAGAAAATGAGTAATTATCTGTAAAGAATTAGTTGAGCTTTTTCTTGGACGGTTGGACCAACAAGAGGTGTAATACCTACAGATGTGTATTGGACAATGGCAATTCTGTCTTAATGTAAATCATTTAAGTTCAGCTCTTCGTCGAGTTAAGAAGTCGACGCACATCAATTGGTCCAACTATAATTTTCACAATCAATATAGTAGACTAAATAATCAGAATAATAACACATAAAGTTAGAGCACTGTACGGCTGCGAAACATGGACGGTGGGCGCAGAGGAAAAGAAAAGGTTACAAGCGTTCGAAATGTGCTGTTACAGGAGAATGATGCGGATAACGTGGGTAGAAAAGGTTAGAAATGAAGAGGTATTGGAAAGAATAGGAGAACAGAAGACTCTATGGAAGTCAATATAAAATAGGCGAGATAGGTTGGTAGGACACCTTCTCAGGCATGAAGGTCTAGTCAGAGACATATTAGAGGCAGAAACAGGAGTTAGGAGGGGTAGAGGTAGACCTAGATTAGATTACTGTTCGCAAATAGTTAAGGACGTGGTTGTTCTAGTTTTAGGGAAATACGAAGATTAGCTCGAGATAGGAAAGAGCGAAGGTGCGTGTCCATTCAGTTTTAGGACTGACGACCTTATGATGATGGTGGCCAAATAAAAATCCTAACTAAATGATAATATCCTAGATATTGAAAGTAGCCTACATAGTTTGTTCGGTCCTTTTACTAGGCGTTTCAATTGTCATCTATTTTCAGAAATTAATTAACAAAATACAGCATTTTGACCACAAACATACGTACCAACAAAATGTTTTAAAAAACGTCAATGTGCATGGAGACTATTTATCAATTTGGCCTTCTGTTTATTATATAGTACATTTGTCAGTATAAATATAATCCTCTTTATATTTTTTCACTCAGAATTCATCTTTTTAGTTATAATTTTAAATAAGTAGATATATAGGTATAAGTACATTAAAGAAAGCGTATTTTCGATTTAAATTTTTACTTATATTATCTGAATGCTTTGAATTTTAGTAATCGCTGATGATATGATTAGAATATCCCTTCATAAAATACCTGACCGGTCGGTTATGCCATGAATTCAGAGCAACAACTGCGGGCATACATCGGCGGCCTGGGCAATGCAAAATAATAAACATTGCATACTCAGCGGATTGACAGAAACTGTACCTACAAATATCTTCTTCCTACAGAACTATGCGGTTTTGGAGGAATTGGTTTTCCATGCAAAATTAATATTGGTCATTGAACACGTAACTCTAAGTAAACATTTGTCTACCGAACATTATTGATTCATATGTTCCAGTTGGCGAATCTACATTCTGTTCTTCTCCCGAATTGTATAATGGATATTGCTTTGGATTAGTTTAGACAGGATTGCAATTCTGCTGGCAAGTACCTAAAATAATCCTTCCCAAGTCAATTAGTTTAAAAAAGGGGTTACTCTTTGTTATCAATATTTTTGTTGAAACATTTATCTGTTAGATATATCATATACGAGTGCGGTTCAATAAGTACCCGTGTTTGAAGACAGAGGACGTTCCTGAGTGTTGTCATCGTGTGGTGCCATCTATCAAACCACGCCGAAACGAATTTCAGACTGATGGATAGGTTAGTTTTAGCAGCCATTCGACTGAGACGTGTTTCGTTATTTTCGCTAAGATGGAAAAAGAGCAGTATCGTTCGGTAACTCGTTGTTTGGATACTGTTTATGGAGACATTTCGCCATCTACGACCACAGTTAGATATTGCTTCAACGAATTAAAACGTGGGCAAAGATCTGTTTTTGATAGGAGCGACCAGGAAGCCTGGCAAACGTTGTTACCGAGGAAATCATTTCACGGATTTTTTAGGAAAAGGAAGAACGATCACTGGACAATACTACAGTGAGTTATTGGACCGTTTCGACAAAAAATTGAAGGAGACACGGACGCAATTGACGAAAAAGAAGGTGCGTTTTCAACACGATAACGCACCGGCACATTCATCAGGAGTTGTTGCCGCCAAAATGCATGAATTACGTTATGAATTTGCTGCCGCACACCCCG
>NW_020439081.1:563174-584562 GCF_000699045.2 Agrilus planipennis
ATGATGATAATGATGATGTGAAAAGCTTTATAATCCAAAGGCAATACTACTGTTGCGTTAAATATTTTGGTAAACAATTAATGACTATGCATATATACATATGTATAAATTAATGCTTTTCATAATAAATATATAAGAGCTTAAGACAATGATGCATTGCCATTTGATTAAAGATTTTGTTGTGGCTGTTTCCATCTCATCCGTAGCAAAACAAAGGCTCGGTTAATTATTTACTGTCATTAAAAAAAATGGAAGCTTGCACGGCCTCATTCCGAATGTATGTATACATGTAATAGTCAAAGTGCCCGGTGTTATTATTCCAACAACGGAGAACAAAGGGGTTGGACCATTGTCAACTTTTGTGGGCGACTGACGATAAGGCCTTTGGCTCTGATTTAATTTGTAGAATCGTAAATTTAACAATGGAGTAAATAATGTGCGGGTTTATCATCCGGCGTTAGAATTTCAGGCCGAGTTTATCAAGGCAATTATGCAAAAGCGAAATGATGCATACGGATGAACGGGCACACGAATGCAGTTTTAGTATCCATCACTGACGCCGCATCGCCGAAATCATTTCACGTTTTATACACACGTGCCATTAAACGTCGCTATATTAGTCATTTCCAGGGGGACAAGGGTGCAGAGCAGTTGTCAGAGTGGCCGATTTACTAACCAAAACTCGGAGGTTCCGATCCCAGCCTAAGCACACTTAAAAAACCAACCCTCCACTCGAACAACTACAGAAGAATAAGAAATATATTTTAAAAAGCGCCAACGTCTTCTCTTTGGTGGTTAATATTACGCCCAAAACTAACCGATCAGAGTTTAACATCTTATACTTCATAAAGTATGTAATCAATTTAGCATTTTCTGTTTTTCCTTTGACTAATTGAGAAAATTTAAGGGATTTCCAAGCGTTTATACATTTAATAATAACTTATACCACATTTCTTAAATGGGTATAGACTATAGACCAATTTTGTGCATTTAATTTTCTAAACAACGAACCCAGTGGTGGGCACGCGTGCCTATAAATATTCTCAAATAAAAGGTGAAGGTATTTAAACCTTAATCAATTACAGTAATACGGAAAGTAAATCAAATCTTATTAGCTGAGTCAAGGTAAATTTAATTATGGGCAGAAGTATTCGAATCTGCAGATGTTATAGGAATCTGCAACAGTCTGATAATAATACTAAAAGATCCCATTTAATTAGAGGGTGTTCTTGCGAGGGCAATGGCACACTAATTGCCTCTCAACAGGAAGGAAAAACTAGCTCACTTTGATAATGAGACAATATGAAACTCCCATCGTAAGGATCTACACTCCAATTAAACTGGGATTACATTCAGGTTTACTCCATACAATTAATTTTCATTTAATTGCTTGTTCCTGGCATTACTTACAATTGGACTATTGCACATTTTTATAGATATTAATTTGCCAAATAATTTGTTTGTAATCAAAACCCATTTATTGGATACTAACGAGAATTTCATCATTAGGAAGCAGTTATTTCTTTCGTATTATAAGTAGAGCCCGAAACAGTATCGGCATAAATATTTGCTTGAATATCGCTCATCGATATCGGCTGTCGCAAGTATCGGGGTGTCGGAGCATCGAAAGCGTCCCAAGTCTTCGAAATGTCAGGGTATGGATGAATTCAACTAATAAGTACACAATTTGTATTGTACCGATGATGATCAACACTCGGTAGCTAATTACTGATATCACCTAGCCCTAATCATCGGTGTATCAAAACAAAACTGGGCGTCGACGAAATCAGCTCTGCGAAGTCAATTTCATGCCTCTGTTAGGAAAAGTGCTTAGATAAACGTGTCATGGTGTCACGGAATCCCATATATTTTTTTTAATAAGATTTTGACTTGGACAGGAGACCTTTGGATGAAAACCTCCATAACGTTACAGTTGTCAGATGATTTAGGATAAATTACGATTTTGTGTACAATAGTGACTTTTTTGCGAGACCACCTAAGACGCCAGGCCGTCGGCAGCCGCTGACGTCGCCGACGCCTAACTCCGCCTCTGCGTATTATTATCATTATTATTGTTACAAAAAAAAACACTTTGATATCAATTCCGGAATAATTCACTAAAATATGCTTTTGATCTGGAAAACCTCTGTAGATTATTTTTAAACAACGTGTCCTTCATTTCCCCTCTACTGTTCAGTTTTACAAGGATACTTGCGTTATTGGGAAAATATCGTTTTCATTTACAGCATCATCAAAATCAAAACAAGATTCATTATAATGAAGACATTATCTATTTAGTTAACCCACTTGTATATAATATCAGTAGAAGAAATTATTAAACCAAAGTGTTATTTTATGTTTTGATTTTCACTATCTACTTATGGTTACATAAGCATTACACTAAAATTAAAGACATTTTTAAGACTTCTTTAAAACGTTCATATTGCGCTTTTACGAGAAGTTATAAATATGGAAAGTCAACGTGATAAGGAACTTGCAAAGCAGTTAACTGACGGTGTTAAAAGATTATTTATGTACATTTTGTAATTTTAAGTCATCGTAAATAAAAGTTGAAAATGAAGGCAGTCTTTGAAAAGCAAAATTGAGATGAACTTAAAGTAAGGGTGGGCTCATGCTTCTACAATATCTAGATAGTGCAATAATATAATACAAAGGTTGTAAAGCATTCTTTTATTTCGATTCTATTTCTAGGCCTGAACGTTTCACCCTGGAATTACTTGTCAAATGTCTTTTGTTAATTCAATTAACTGTATAAGACGTATCTGCAAAAGTTTGTTTACTGAAGCTGTTAAGAATTAGCAATAAAACAAAATAAATGCTAAATATTAAATGTCGAATGGAACATATAAATTTTCACCATTTTGTGTGCACATGATTTTGATGACTTTGTGAAACTGTTTTGCTTTTCATTTGATTTTTAATATTGCGCCTATTTTGTTTCATTAGTCCACGTAGTTCCTCAGAAAAGAACGCCGTCAGAGATCGATGCCGATGACGACTGGCGAGGTAGATGAAACTTACGGGAAGTTTCCGGAAACAATCATTATTAAATTACCTGCAACTGACGTTCTGCAGTCGATGCAAGTCAACTGATACAAATAGTACACAAACGATAAGTCTAAACAATTACATAAACCTAACGATAAGTGATAAAATAAAAGCGACTGCGAATGTAAAATAAATAACTGTATAATTTAATAGTGTTATCTAAATTACTTTGTACAAATAAGCAGACGTGGAAGAAAATCCGTTTCATTAGTACTATAGGCATATAAATTCTTCAGTTTTTGAAAAAAATTGCTAAGAAAAATATATTTATGTATACGTTATGTATGGTCATTCGTTTTTCTTGTCTGAGTTCAGTTTTGCCTCTAAAATGGATNCGTATAGTGGATTTCGTGTATAATGACGAAAAGAAGAACACACACACTCACACACACGCTGGTAAAGGGGTTTTAGTCGATAGATCCGACAACACCTTCCTCGGGAATCAGACAGGACCCGGACGATTGGGTACCTTTTAAAGATTTCCCCTCTTCCAAGAGGCCATAGCCATGGCTATAGCTCCATGAATTTTCTACTAAATCATGATTTAAATTCGACGGACTTACGATTAAATGTAACGTAGCTGTAGCAAAATGGTCATTATAATCAAGGTGGTAATAAATGAAATCCACTGTATATTATACATAGATGGACAATAATCAAATTTTTATTTTTAGGAGGGAATATCTATAAAGGATATCTGCTACACAGTTTTACTAAATTAAAACGTATAACCAACATAAGAAGCAAACGGTTTTTTGATAGTTACGGGGTAACAATTCGGAAACAATTCGATCAATTTCATACACATCGGAGATGGATACGCATGGGACTGTCCTGGAAGGGCTCGCCAATTTAATTGAAATAATAACATCGTTCGTTCCTCGGTTCGTTACGCATTTAATATTTGCGGCGTCTGTGAGGACAGTTGTTTACAAATGGCAATCGTTTTCGCAGGGCGCGCGGTTACCGCCGGTCTCTCGCGTTCCGCGCGGACGAACTAATAGCTTGAAAACGTCCTTCGCAAGTTTTTAAGAAATAATTTATAGCAGCTACTTTTAAGCCAAGTGTTTTAGCTGGCAGGGTGACTGGCTGGGCGGAGGTCGGTGGTGCACCCTTCCATTTGCCCGAGTAAAGAGACAAAACAATAATGCCAACGACGGAACGGCGAGTAAACAGGACTGTGGAAGCAATTCTCGCGGGAGTAATCTATGTAAAGTTGTAAAGCGAAACGTGTTCTTGACTTGAACTTTTGCCGCCTGCAAGTCACGCCNTAATCTGCACATTTCTCTAAAACTAGAACAACCCGCATCCTTAACCACTTGCGAACAGTAATCTAATCTAGGCCTTCCCCTTCTAACTCCTCCTAACCCCGTTTCTGCCCCTAATATGTCTCTGACTAGAACTTCATGCCTGAGAAGGTGTCCTACTTACCTATCTCGCCTATTTCTTATTGACTTCCATAGAGTCTTCTGTTCTCCTACTCTTTCTAATACCTCTTCATTTCTAACTTTCTCTCTCCACGGTATCCTCATCATTTGCCTGTAAGACCACATATCGAATGCTTCTAACCTTTTCTTTGGGTTGCGCCCACTGTCCGTGTTTGCACCCGTACAGCGCCGTGCTCCAAACTTTTTTGAATTTCTGAAGTTCATATTGTAAATTTAAAGTATTAAATCGATTATGGACCAAGTGCTTCGTTATAGAACCATAGATGATAAGAGTTTGGCAAAAACTGTCAATTGCTTCAACATTCAATGTAAGAATTTATGCGTGATTATAATTATTTTAATTATTATAAGGGCATCCTTAACTTAGTGAGCTGTCTAAGAAGCCTATTTTTAATTGACTTCCATAGAGTCCTCTGTTCTCTTACCCTTTCTAATACCTCTTCATATCTAACCCTCTCTATCCACGGTATCCTCATCATTCGCCTGTAACACCACGTTTCGAACGCTTCTAACCCTCTCTTTTCCGCCGCGCCCACTGTCCATGTTTCGCATTCGCTTCAAACATACACGTTTAACAATCTTTTTCGAATTTCTAATTAATTATGAAAACAATAAATTATAATATTGTATTTCTTTTATTTGTGCTAATTCGTAGGTAAATCAACATCACCCTCAGATAATTAGGACCCATATGCTTGTATGAGCTTTTGGCGTATCACAGTGAGATGAACCTACACTAACAACAAACATATAGACATATCAAGCATAATGGGTTAATAAGTGATCGACACAATACCCAACGTTTTGGTATTGGTAAATATGTATATATGGATGTAGATATGTGTATGTATTTCCTGATTACCACTTCCTGTGCTTCATTGTTCCGTGAGTATGCAGGCAGAGCGCAAATATTACATCTGCGTCTCTCTCTCTTTCTCTCTATCTCTCACTGCCTGCAAAGAACATTTACGATATTGTTTGAATCCATACAAATATAATCAATATCGGCCTATATTGTCCATGACGAGCCAATATTTTATCCACTAACTGATTGAAATCGCATAAAAATGACAAAAAGGTAAATGTGATGTAACGTTGGAGTCGATGGTCCATCCTAATAATATACAGAACTGAGCTTTTTCAAAGCAAATGTTTAACAACATAATATTAATGTATTGTAATAAAATAGCTAAGCTTGAGCGTATCAGGTATTTCTACTGAAGCAAAGTGTCTATTGTGTGATAATAATCCAAGGATTTCTCGTTTATCTGCTGAAAACTTATTATTATAGTATGTAATGTTGTAAAAAAACCTCTGTTACGAATATTATGAAAATCCCAAAGATGTCCCATTATGTAATCATTTATTATTAAGAAAAACGTCACCACCGAGGTAAGAAATCTTTTACTGAGTTTTAAGTTCAAAACTGCTAAAACGACCAAGTTTGAAAATTGCTTAATCCTGTTGGACAGAATTTTTGCTTTGGGCCCCTTCAAAAAACGTTACCGACAGAAAATAGTCTGCTCGAAACTAATTCATCATAGGGTCGTCTGTCCTAAGATTTGTTGGACACGCCATCATTCCTACAACCTTAATTAATTTTCACATTTCTTTAAAACTAGAATACGATACATCCTTTCGTGAACGGTAATATAATCTAGTCTACCTCTACTCCTCTTAACTCCTGTTTCCGTTTCTAATTTAATCTAATAAAATAAACGGACGTCCATCCGAAAATACAAACAAACATGCTAAAATGTGAATACAAAATAGAACAAACAACGTAATGGATTTGAACAATTTGCAATAGGGTATTATTTTAAAATTTTTCCTCACAATTGCACTTCATTGAACTTTGCCCTTTTTGAGGCATCATCGATTTCCTGTCGATAATTCTTGACCAGATTGTTCCGCAAAAGCGGCAAGCGTCTTTTGTTTGTTTTATTATGTAAACCAGCTTTTTCCTTGTTCGTTTTATTATGAAAACAAACTTTTTACTTATATTTTTAATAGGTTGGAATATTAAACACGTTCCTGAGCCAACGTGTATTTTTAAAAAAATTCAACCCCTTGAAAATTTACATTTGAGCAGAGAATAACAAAGGAAAATTTACCACAAAGAATTAACCGCTATATATTTAACAAGCTTGAGATTTGTGTTAAGCAATGAATTACAGTAAAGAAATGTACAGCAACAAGAAATTCAATTTGCAAATATGTGTACACTATAATTAAGTAAATCTAGAAGCTATGATGGTGTTGTCGAACACTGCCAATGTTTTCCAGTATTCTAGAGTCATCATGACTTTCCAGTAGTAGGATTTAAAGCAGTTTTTAGTTATCATCTGTCCCTGAAGAAAGTAACCTTGTTACCGAAAAATACTTCAGATGCCTGGTGTTGTGTTTTAGCATTGGGGCTTGAGCTACTTAGGAATGTTTAATAATCAAGCATTTTTTATTTATTAAGACTAAAATTTCCCGTTAATCTCTCAACACGTTCTGATACTTTCTAAGTTAATAATTTTTTCTTTTTAAAAAATCATACTCTTTTGCGATTTTTATTTTTGACGACCGACTAGTTCTCGCAAATGTAAGTTAGAAATAAAATGAAGTAAGGTTGATGGTTTTCATAAAAGATACATAACAACAATACTTACATTTCAACGAATTATATCTTTCTATTCGTAGACAAATAAAAACAATTTAAAGAAAAAGTCATAAGAAAACTATTTTACGAAAAGAACTTCATCATATCTCTAAGAATTAATGAAACCACACATGTCATCTCGGTTATTACATTTTATTCTCTCAAATTGAATTAGAACATACTTTATTTAATTGGTTTGCTAGCTTATTACGTATCCTACATATAAAATACGTTCCAGATTCAAGAGAATACCTTTGTAAGATTTCGTAATTGGTAAGAAACGTCGACATTTGACGAAAACCAATTTCGGTTCTATCGGTAACATATCGAAACTATGTCAAAATTATAGGGTTGTTCGGAAAGTCCCTTCGTTTTTTCCCGACAGAGGATTTAATTGTATTCTTTTGTACCCAACTTCACATTTAAGCCGTATAATTTTTAAATGCTTTGAGAGCTCATATAGCAAGGCTTGTGTGTGAAAAATTCCAATTAATTCTACGAAGTAGCTTTGATTGGTGCCCTTTTAAATATGGAGAGCGATAAGCAGCATTTTCGATATATCTTACTGTTTTACTACAGAAAGGGTAAAAATGCTGTTCAAGCCAGAAAGAAATTNGAAGTCAACTAAGAACTTTTTCCTTTGTACTGTCCGCTACTTTTAGCTTTATATATTACAAACGCAAACCCGTGACCTATTTATTATTAGTGTACGCACTATTGTACATATTTTCCAAAAAATCGATGTTTTTCTACAAATATTACTATAATAAGCCTTTTTGTGTTCTTTCAATCTAGTTTTAAATGATTTACCAGTTTGTCCTACATCTATGCTTGAAATTTGTGAGCTTAGTGGTTATAGTTTAGTTCTAAATCTCGTTAAAGACAATTGGCCAGAATATTTTAGACACAAACTGGTTATTTTACGTTTTCTTGAGGTTAACAGTACTTCCCTAATAGTATAAGAAGTTGATTTTCTTCAATAGAAATTAGGTACGTCGTTCAAACATAAAATTCTGACAAACCACATTGTGGTATTGGGACAATCACTTTGTATTTCGCCCTTCCTATTTGATATGGTTAAAGGGACCATCGAAAATTTTATGTAATGATCTCATTAGACAAGCTGCCAGTTAAAATTATCAGATACCGCATTTTAAGCACAACGATAATTGCTCCCTATCTAAAGACTCGTTCGTTTAAACCCTTAGATAACAAATTTGGAACGAGAAAGTTTAATATTAAGAAAATGAACGATAACGAATCAAATAATGATGATGTTACGACTCATGACAATTTTCTGTTATAATTACTCCAAAATCATAAATGCAAATAAAGTTAAAGAAGGGATTAAAAGCTACTAATACACTTCACAATTCCCGAATATCTAGAATAATAGTGTTTAAGGTTTAAGCATTAATATAGGTATAGTAACCCGTTAGGAAACTTTAATTAGATGAAATAATTAAGCTCGGTTAAAATATGATAGATGTCTAGGTTTAAAGTTCAATGACGTGAAAATTCGATATACACCCTGCGCGGCTTCTTGCCACATAAGCCACGGGTAGGTTAAACGTAAACCTCTTAAATCAAGGAAAATCCTTTTAAGATGAAGCCTCATCTATTCGAATTGTATTACACTGTTAACTATCACTTGTTCCGAGGTATTAAAGGATAACAGCATTATCGAAATAGATTAGATACCTTCAAGGGTTATGGTTTTACTTTCAATCTGATTGGCATGAGCGATTCAGAAAGGATGCACGTAGATATTGTTACGTACAGGCATAAACGTGATAATCAATAAATTGACATCAGACGGCTCTTGAATATGCCCGCAGGTAGTAACCGGCCGATGGTCGGCAACTTTTTTACTAAAGACGCGAAGGATAATAAATCATACCTTGAGTGACGCATATTTACCTGCGTAACAATAGGAATTCAGAATTCTCGAGAAGAACTTGAAAACTATCAGAATAGGTCTCTAGATGACAGCCGAAGTTAGTTAGTAGATCGATATATGATCAGTAATATAAATAACAGTACTAATTAGCGATTACAGAGTGATATAAATATAGTAACTAGGAAATATTAGGATTAAATCATACTTAAGTATCTATTAAATTGTCACGGCTTACCCTTATAAGGTAATATAACAAGCTGTCCCGTCACCCTTCAAGCCTTTCACATAACAAATTGGTAACTCCTTAATAATCTAAATGTGTTTTGATTCATATATTCGACCTACGAAATTTAATTCATTAAGAGATTATTCAGTTTTTGTACAAACTAACAATTGAAAATATAAATGAAATAAAATTTCTTCAGGCAGATTTTACTAAAGTCTATAATTAAACTTGCCTAACAAGGACTTCACCAGTTTTTGTGGTGTATATTAAAATTAATTAAAAACTCATAGATTACATAGCTAATAATAAGAATGACTACATTCTAGTTGAAGCACAAACTTTGACGTTATATGAGTTGTCGGTAAAGCGGATCTGTTATATAATAATGGGTACTGAACTATGATATTCGTCTCTGAATCTTTTATTGACTTCTACAACTTTTCTCAGCATTAATGGCTTCTGCAGAGAGGCAATACCATAAATTATATACAATGTTATCCTAAGTATATAGCCTTTGTAATAACATAATATGCTTTGTAGGAAATGAGGAACTATTTTAAACGCAATATATGGGCAACCTTATGAGATATTAAAATTGTTGCAAAGCAATTGTCTAACACAATAGAAAATTGTTGAAATTTACATTAGTATCATTGTTAGTTATGGATTTCAGTCAAGTATCTATAGATTTAATCTTATAAAAGGTATATCAGCATCATCTTGAACTTCTTTATTCTTGGTAATTATATTAGTTTACGATTGGGACAATATTCTAAAGTAAACTGAAGCTTTCCTGATTCAAGTCTAAAAGCCGTCGTCGGTTGGAATACTTTCTAATGTTTCGCTAGCACGAGTGTTCGCATCCAGTGTCAAAGATGGAAGGACCTCTGAAGAAGTTCGCTATTCGTTCTAGAGAAACGTTAGGAAGCAACTTCAATCGACGACGACCTTTAGACACGAATCAGTTCAGCAACTGACAGCGAAAGACATTACCGAGTTGTAAAGTAAATTTAATCCGTTGGTCCAAGTATGGTAAATGGCTTAAAATTCAAAGGATTAATTGAATTATTCGATTATCCTCCCCTGCCCAATGTCAACTCGAAACAAAACCACGAACAAAAATATGCTTTTGATGTTCACTCATCGCTCAGTGGTCATTATTTCGGTTTGTTATAGAGCGGTCTTTTTTTAACATATATGAATAGTAATTCATCATTCGATGTTGGTCTACCAAAAAGTCGCGTGAAAAATTACAAGCTGAAAAAAATTCGCTGATGTTCTTTTGTAGTTAAAGGGAATTTTATAAATTATGCGTGGGATGCCGCTTTTTAAGCTTTGTGTCCGTTCGAAAGCTCCGTTTTTGCTGAGCACGAACAAGGCAAAAATAACGAACACTGTGAAAATACATTATTCTTAAAAAGGTATTGAATACACCTGTCGACGTTCGCATGTTTTTATATCGAAGGGATTTTTCAACAGAACCGTGATTTTTCTTATCGAAACAAAAAGTTCTTGTAATACCTACTTTTTGGTAACTGAAACGGCCTATTTTGAATCATCGAAAAAGCGATATAGTCAGTAAAATATCGGAATAAATTTGTTATAAAGCGCCCAAGAACACACGATAAAGTATCTTAAAAGTTTTTAGATTAAAAACTAAAATACCATTAAAAACAATAAACTATCATAAATAGTAAATTCTAAATTTCATTAAAATTATATTAGCAAAAATTCTACTAAAAGGCATTGAAAAATTAATCAAAAGTAAGTATAAATCAGTATATTACAATAATGTGTTTAGTTAGAGCCCTGATCAAAAACACCACTTTTCTATTAAGTGTAAAAAAGCAACTAGGTATGTGTAGATGTGCAAATAAAATCACTGTGACTGGAATATCTGATAGTAAAGTCAGTTTGACTTTAACTTTAACCATTATTTCTATAACCCTATAAGTAAACTGTGGTGATTTATGGTGTGTTAAAGTTAGGCCTTCGTCAAATTTACCGGGTTTTACCACTATAAATCACTATAGGCGGTTTACATAGCTGTATTGCATTATATCATCCTAGTTTATTAAGCTTTGGTCTCGTTGCGCGTTCTGATGTTGAGATGATTAAATAATAAAATGCGAAATAAAACGAAAACAAACTTTAATAAAACAAGAACGAAAAATGAAGACCAGAATTAAGAAGGTAGAATTATGAAGTTGAAGTTAAGAAGGATAAGTCAGAACTGATTTTAGTTTTTGAAAGAGATTGATTTTGACCTTAGGCTATGGTTAGCGAGTACGTAACTACAATCACAGAATTGTTTGTAGATGGGAAGACCATCGACCCATCTGGTGACTAACGCGAAGGGACGTTACCTGCCGAGGAAAAACTTACATACTATCATGATAAAGTTCTTTTGTTGCAGGCACGTTATTCTAAATTTAAAACTGCAAGTAGCAAAAATGTTTTCTTTGTTCAAAAGACGTATCATGAATTGCGCCCCAAGACCGGGTTTAAATGTCCATAGTCGGGTGTATACTTCTTATGGTAACTATACATATACTTCGTTTACATTCTGTAGCGATGTGACCTTCAGTTTGACCGGCGCAAAGTAGAAAAGAACATCACTAGGTCAGAAAAGGAAGGAGACAACTCTCGGCCAAACTCTTAACCGATGAGGAGTGTATAATCCGTACAGTACTGCACGGAATAATTGACCATTTTATCCACTGCAATTGCATTGCTCAAATGTACCGTTATTGGTACCATTTACTACTGAAAATATCAACGAGATATTTATTTATATTTGAAGACATATTGAAGGCTTTAACGCTTGTTTTCGACTGGCAGTACTATTCATGATTGAACATGACTTTTGGCAGGTACTGTATGAAAAAGTATGTTTAATAAACAACAGTCGAGAGTATAATGAGCTTTTTTCTAACTAGCTACGATTTTGCCAGCGCGCATCCAAGACATTGGAAGGGGCACATCGCTAAAGAAAGTAAATGAAGTATAGTACCATATTACAAACGTCTTTGATTCAATCTTGAATTTATATTTCATAACTGATCAGACTAGTTCGTAGTTTCTGTCGGTGACTGCATTATTTGAAATTGTCCAACCAACATAACCTAAAGTGCTAAATTTATGGTAACAATAAAAACGATTTTGAATTTACGTTCAGTGTAAAAGGACCCATAAAACAGACACTCTCATAAACTGTTTATGTATACACGAGAAGTGACTCTGTAGAGGCGACCGTGGTGTTTAATGCATTTCCCGCGAGATGGTTCTTTTTAAAGTTGCAATTAAATGCCACCGGAGGAATTTAATATCCTCACTATAGTAGGTACATGTGATGACTATGCGATTTTATAGGGGACCGCACATCGTTAATACCACAAATAAAATTGCAAACTACACCGAAAACCAAAAAAATTGGCAAATAATATGCTTTTGTTTAACATCATAAACCCCAGTCAAAAATTTCAGTGACTGCACGAATTGAAGTTTTACCTTTTATCTTACCAAGAAAAACTAACAAACCGTGCAAAATATTGAGATTGCCATCTGAAGAGATTGAGGTGATGACGCGAACTCGAACGTATTGTTACTGAAATTACAGTCTAATATATTTTACTTCCGCGGCAGACATTTACTGCCCCAGCTAATGGAAATTCCTAATTGAATTACCATTAGCTAGCAGAGAACAACTTAGACGAATAAGCACTTAAAGTGTTGCGGCACCTAACCCCGAACTCTAAAGATTTCGTGTGCTTCTATTCTACTTAATGTGCTTCTTTCTTCTTGTATTCAAATGATGATTATGGTGGCCAACATTCCACATCTCTCATTTACTTCCTAGAATTCATTATTGTGTTTAAGATTACGGTAAAAGCTCATTACCTTCTGTCTATTTAGATCCATACCACAACGAACTCCTTCTAACTATAAGTGGAATATCGCTATTTTTTAAACAAGAGATAATTAAGTCACAACTAGCAATACTTTCCGAATCAATATGATGGATGGGCTTTTCTCTTGGAGCAGAAAGTCAAAAACTGGACCGTCAATAATTTCCACCTAAAATTACTTGCTGACCCCTCCCCCCCTTAGAGGTTTCAGTACCCTACTTTGAGAAACCGACTTCTAGTACATACATTAATATTTATAATCGTGAATCTCTGCAGATAAATCACTTTTAGAATACGGCAAATGAATTGACATTTTACACTTAAAGGTCTCGTAATTTAGACGATCTTACATTCATCGGTATTAAATAATTCTGTAGTTTGCATTGAAAACTAAGTTTTTGTAATAAATGCAAGGAGAATTTTATGGACTTAATAATTTTTATTTCGAGATCAGCTCTCAGATATATACCTATTCTATAATTGTGACAGTAATAACGTTTGCAATGGCCTCCAAAGGGATGTTTCGTAATTGAAACGTCAAGCAATACCTTTAGAAATAACTTGTTCATTTCCGACAGCTAGAGAAAGATATCAAAGTAAAAGGAGTCACGCAACTGTATATATTTTTTACAATCGAAAACTCAATCAAAAAGCTTCTGCAGAGGGAATCCTGGTAGAGTTGAAACTGATACAAGGATTTTGAGAAAATGGAAANTGGAAGTCAATAAAAAATAGGCGAGATAGGTTGATAGGACACCTTCTTAGGCATGAAGGTCTAGTCAGAGACATATTAGTGGCAGAAACAGGAGTTAGGAGGGGTAGAGGTAGACCTAGATTAGATTACTGTTCGCAAATAGTTAAGAATGTGGGCTGTTCTAGTTTTAGGGAAAAGCGAAGTTGTAATAAACAGCGCCAATTCTTCCTAAACCAAGAGAATCCAAGCTCCACGACGCATGACAAAGGGGCGATTGAAGAACAACCCTTAGATAACCTTGAAAATGTTTCCTGTATCCTCAACATTTGAAATTTATATGGAATATAAATACTACTTTATTTCTTGTTTCTTAGGAGCAAAGTATCGTATCCCCGTGTCTACGAATCACCATGCCTATATTATTCATGATTTAGGGTGGAAGAAAAGGCAACCGACGGGCAGAATTACCTTATTTTGACTCTTTTTTTATATTCTCTTGCGTGCTCGCAATCTTTCAATTTAACATTTCAGTTTGGAACTTCGATGCTCGACAGCTGTTCTCTATCTCCCCAAGCCATAAAGCAGTCGTTCTGGTATCATTTCTGTTCGGTTAATCTTTCTCAGATACGCTTTTAGAACTGCGAGCTAAATGGGAGCAGATGGTGCAAAGAAACGTATTAAAAAAGCTTCACTAACAATTTTCAACAGAGTTAGACAACATAATAAAACAAGTTCCTTTTTCATGCTCTCCTTGTGTTTCGAATACCTACAAGAAAATTTTCACTGATAGAGCACTTGGGGAAGTTTTCAACATCAACCTCATCCAATCAATTTTATTTTTAATCCAATGATTTTATGCTCTCCACGAATGACTCAAAGCTAACGCTAACAAACTTATTTTTTGACTTATTGAACAATAAATTCCTTGTCACTTTTTGCTTTTGAACTGTATAAAAATTAATCGATGTAAGTATACCACAGAGGGGTAAATGTTATACTATCGATCATAAAATATTAAATTTGCCCTATGACATGTTTGTAAGAAAAAGAATAATATTAATATCTTACCACTTTTGAAATGTTGTAATACGTTTGGATGAATAACCAACTTACCTGAAACAAAATGGTAAAAATTAAATGATTACTAAATTAAAAAATCAAAAATCATCTAGTTTATTCTTTTAATGCAATTATACGTGGGTAGAAAAAATTAGAAATGAAGAGGTATTAGAAAGAATAAGAGAGCAGAGGATTCTATAAAAGGTAATAAAAAATAGGCGAGATAGGTTGGTAGGACACCTTCTCAGGCATGAAGGTCTAGTCAGAGACATATTAGAGGCAGAAACAAAAGTTAGTAGGGGTAGAGGTAGACTTAGATTAGATTACTGTTCACTGTTTTAGGCAAATGCGAAGTTTAGCTCAGGATAAGAAAGAGTGGAGGTATGTGTCCAACCAGTCTTAGGACTGACGACCTTATGATGATGATGATACAATCATCGTCAGTCCTATCCTGAGCTAATCTTCGCATTTCTCTAAAACTAGAATATATCCCCTACTAACTTAACTTAATGAATTATTTGTGATCAGTAATCTAATGTAGGTCTATCTCTTCTCCTCTCAGCTCCTGTTTCTGCCTCTAATATGTTTCTAACTAGCTCTTCTTGCCTGAGAAGGTGTCATACCCACCTATCTCGTCTATTTCTTATTGACTTTCATTCTCATCATTCGCCTGTAACGCCACATTTCGAACGTTTGTAACCTTTTCTTTTCCACTGCACCCACCGTCCACGTTTCTCACCCGAACAGCCCCCTGCTCCAGACACACACCTAATCAATTCCTAATAAATGAACCAATCGCGAACATATAGAAATGACTTCTTTTAGTTAAAAGCCAACTCGGCCTTGCGCTATTCTCTATTTCATATCTCTTCTGCTTTTAATGCAATACAAACAAGTTTTACGTCAACAGTAATAACGACACATAAGTTGTTACTATTTGAAAGCACTGCTATTTCAACTGTCAGATTTATTAGAAGTCGAAATAATCTTTTTCGCCATTCGATGTTGACTTCATAGCACATCCATAAAATTGACAGAACTTATGCTTAGTTTGTTTCATAAGGAATTCTTACGTCAGCCAAATTTAATTCAGTCAGTGCTATATAGACCGGAACACTTTGAAGTGAATTCGAAGAACTGTATTTAAATTTCACGCCATTATTCAACGGGAGAGCGTTCGCTATCGTATGGCAATTTTACGCCTGATCTGGAACTACGAGCTTTGAATGCAGAGAGGAAAAGGCGTAAGTGAGTGAAGTTATCTGAAACTTCTTCGACTATACCAAAAAGGAAAACCCATAAGTGCATCGACAAGAAGCGAAGAATCTTACTTTTATTAATACTTGCTTCATTATTAAATGCCCAAGTTCAACCCGATGTCTCATAATTTATGGTAAATATTTCACCCAAAAACCAACCCTCCACTCGAACAACTACAGAAGAATAAGAAATATATTTTAAAAAGCGCCAACGTCTTCTCTTTGGTGGTTAATATTACGCCCAAAACTAACCGATCAGAGTTTAACATCTTATACTTCATAAAGTATGTAATCAATTTAGCATTTTCTGTTTTTCCTTTGACTAATTGAGAAAATTTAAGGGATTTCCAAGCGTTTATACATTTAATAATAACTTATACCACATTTCTTAAATGGGTATAGACTATAGACCAATTTTGTGCATTTAATTTTCTAAACAACGAACCCAGTGGTGGGCACGCGTGCCTATAAATATTCTCAAATAAAAGGTGAAGGTATTTAAACCTTAATCAATTACAGTAATACGGAAAGTAAATCAAATCTTATTAGCTGAGTCAAGGTAAATTTAATTATGGGCAGAAGTATTCGAATCTGCAGATGTTATAGGAATCTGCAACAGTCTGATAATAATACTAAAAGATCCCATTTAATTAGAGGGTGTTCTTGCGAGGGCAATGGCACACTAATTGCCTCTCAACAGGAAGGAAAAACTAGCTCACTTTGATAATGAGACAATATGAAACTCCCATCGTAAGGATCTACACTCCAATTAAACTGGGATTACATTCAGGTTTACTCCATACAATTAATTTTCATTTAATTGCTTGTTCCTGGCATTACTTACAATTGGACTATTGCACATTTTTATAGATATTAATTTGCCAAATAATTTGTTTGTAATCAAAACCCATTTATTGGATACTAACGAGAATTTCATCATTAGGAAGCAGTTATTTCTTTCGTATTATAAGTAGAGCCCGAAACAGTATCGGCATAAATATTTGCTTGAATATCGCTCATCGATATCGGCTGTCGCAAGTATCGGGGTGTCGGAGCATCGAAAGCGTCCCAAGTCTTCGAAATGTCAGGGTATGGATGAATTCAACTAATAAGTACACAATTTGTATTGTACCGATGATGATCAACACTCGGTAGCTAATTACTGATATCACCTAGCCCTAATCATCGGTGTATCAAAACAAAACTGGGCGTCGACGAAATCAGCTCTGCGAAGTCAATTTCATGCCTCTGTTAGGAAAAGTGCTTAGATAAACGTGTCATGGTGTCACGGAATCCCATATATTTTTTTTAATAAGATTTTGACTTGGACAGGAGACCTTTGGATGAAAACCTCCATAACGTTACAGTTGTCAGATGATTTAGGATAAATTACGATTTTGTGTACAATAGTGACTTTTTTGCGAGACCACCTAAGACGCCAGGCCGTCGGCAGCCGCTGACGTCGCCGACGCCTAACTCCGCCTCTGCGTATTATTATCATTATTATTGTTACAAAAAAAAACACTTTGATATCAATTCCGGAATAATTCACTAAAATATGCTTTTGATCTGGAAAACCTCTGTAGATTATTTTTAAACAACGTGTCCTTCATTTCCCCTCTACTGTTCAGTTTTACAAGGATACTTGCGTTATTGGGAAAATATCGTTTTCATTTACAGCATCATCAAAATCAAAACAAGATTCATTATAATGAAGACATTATCTATTTAGTTAACCCACTTGTATATAATATCAGTAGAAGAAATTATTAAACCAAAGTGTTATTTTATGTTTTGATTTTCACTATCTACTTATGGTTACATAAGCATTACACTAAAATTAAAGACATTTTTAAGACTTCTTTAAAACGTTCATATTGCGCTTTTACGAGAAGTTATAAATATGGAAAGTCAACGTGATAAGGAACTTGCAAAGCAGTTAACTGACGGTGTTAAAAGAGTATTTATGTACATTTTGTAATTTTAAGTCATCGTAAATAAAAGTTGAAAATGAAGGCAGTCTTTGAAAAGCAAAATTGAGATGAACTTAAAGTAAGGGTGGGCTCATGCTTCTACAATATCTAGATAGTGCAATAATATAATACAAAGGTTGTAAAGCATTCTTTTATTTCGATTCTATTTCTAGGCCTGAACGTTTCACCCTGGAATTACTTGTCAAATGTCTTTTGTTAATTCAATTAATTGTATAAGACGTATCTGCAAAAGTTTGTTTACTGAAGCTGTTAAGAATTAGCAATAAAACAAAATAAATGCTAAATATTAAATGTCGAATGGAACATATAAATTTTCACCATTTTGTGTGCACATGATTTTGATGACTTTGTGAAACTGTTTTGCTTTTCATTTGATTTTTAATATTGCGCCTATTTTGTTTCATTAGTCCACGTAGTTCCTCAGAAAAGAACGCCGTCAGAGATCGATGCCGATGACGACTGGCGAGGTAGATGAAACTTACGGGAAGTTTCCGGAAACAATCATTATTAAATTACCTGCAACTGACGTTCTGCAGTCGATGCAAGTCAACTGATACAAATAGTACACAAACGATAAGTCTAAACAATTACATAAACCTAACGATAAGTGATAAAATAAAAGCGACTGCGAATGTAAAATAAATAACTGTATAATTTAATAGTGTTATCTAAATTACTTTGTACAAATAAGCAGACGTGGAAGAAAATCCGTTTCATTAGTACTATAGGCATATAAATTCTTCAGTTTTTGAAAAAAATTGCTAAGAAAAATATATTTATGTATACGTTATGTATGGTCATTCGTTTTTCTTGTCTGAGTTCAGTTTTGCCTCTAAAATGGATATTTTCCTTTAAAGTTATACATATATTTATAATTCAAAAGTTATATTCTATAGAAGCTACATATACATAAATCTTTCAACTTAGTAGAGGTTAGTTCAAACTACAAAGGAATATTAATGGCGCCGAACTTTGTGCGAGGGAATAAAACGGTTGAAGTCAACTAAGAACTTTTTCCTTTGTACTGTCCGCTACTTTTAGCTTTATATATTACAAACGCAAACCCGTGACCTATTTATTATTAGTGTACGCACTATTGTACATATTTTCCAAAAAATCGATGTTTTTCTACAAATATTACTATAATAAGCCTTTTTGTGTTCTTTCAATCTAGTTTTAAATGATTTACCAGTTTGTCCTACATCTATGCTTGAAATTTGTGAGCTTAGTGGTTATAGTTTAGTTCTAAATCTCGTTAAAGACAATTGGCCAGAATATTTTAGACACAAACTGGTTATTTTACGTTTTCTTGAGGTTAACAGTACTTCCCTAATAGTATAAGAAGTTGATTTTCTTCAATAGAAATTAGGTACGTCGTTCAAACATAAAATTCTGACAAACCACATTGTGGTATTGGGACAATCACTTTGTATTTCGCCCTTCCTATTTGATATGGTTAAAGGGACCATCGAAAATTTTATGTAATGATCTCATTAGACAAGCTGCCAGTTAAAATTATCAGATACCGCATTTTAAGCACAACGATAATTGCTCCCTATCTAAAGACTCGTTCGTTTAAACCCTTAGATAACAAATTTGGAACGAGAAAGTTTAATATTAAGAAAATGAACGATAACGAATCAAATAATGATGATGTTACGACTCATGACAATTTTCTGTTATAATTACTCCAAAATCATAAATGCAAATAAAGTTAAAGAAGGGATTAAAAGCTACTAATACACTTCACAATTCCCGAATATCTAGAATAATAGTGTTTAAGGTTTAAGCATTAATATAGGTATAGTAACCCGTTAGGAAACTTTAATTAGATGAAATAATTAAGCTCGGTTAAAATATGATAGATGTCTAGGTTTAAAGTTCAATGACGTGAAAATTCGATATACACCCTGCGCGGCTTCTTGCCACATAAGCCACGGGTAGGTTAAACGTAAACCTCTTAAATCAAGGAAAATCCTTTTAAGATGAAGCCTCATCTATTCGAATTGTATTACACTGTTAACTATCACTTGTTCCGAGGTATTAAAGGATAACAGCATTATCGAAATAGATTAGATACCTTCAAGGGTTATGGTTTTACTTTCAATCTGATTGGCATGAGCGATTCAGAAAGGATGCACGTAGATATTGTTACGTACAGGCATAAACGTGATAATCAATAAATTGACATCAGACGGCTCTTGAATATGCCCGCAGGTAGTAACCGGCCGATGGTCGGCAACTTTTTTACTAAAGACGCGAAGGATAATAAATCATACCTTGAGTGACGCATATTTACCTGCGTAACAATAGGAATTCAGAATTCTCGAGAAGAACTTGAAAACTATCAGAATAGGTCTCTAGATGACAGCCGAAGTTAGTTAGTAGATCGATATATGATCAGTAATATAAATAACAGTACTAATTAGCGATTACAGAGTGATATAAATATAGTAACTAGGAAATATTAGGATTAAATCATACTTAAGTATCTATTAAATTGTCACGGCTTACCCTTATAAGGTAATATAACAAGCTGTCCCGTCACCCTTCAAGCCTTTCACATAACAAATTGGTAACTCCTTAATAATCTAAATGTGTTTTGATTCATATATTCGACCTACGAAATTTAATTCATTAAGAGATTATTCAGTTTTTGTACAAACTAACAATTGAAAATATAAATGAAATAAAATTTCTTCAGGCAGATTTTACTAAAGTCTATAATTAAACTTGCCTAACAAGGACTTCACCAGTTTTTGTGGTGTATATTAAAATTAATTAAAAACTCATAGATTACATAGCTAATAATAAGAATGACTACATTCTAGTTGAAGCACAAACTTTGACGTTATATGAGTTGTCGGTAAAGCGGATCTGTTATATAATAATGGGTACTGAACTATGATATTCGTCTCTGAATCTTTTATTGACTTCTACAACTTTTCTCAGCATTAATGGCTTCTGCAGAGAGGCAATACCATAAATTATATACAATGTTATCCTAAGTATATAGCCTTTGTAATAACATAATATGCTTTGTAGGAAATGAGGAACTATTTTAAACGCAATATATGGGCAACCTTATGAGATATTAAAATTGTTGCAAAGCAATTGTCTAACACAATAGAAAATTGTTGAAATTTACATTAGTATCATTGTTAGTTATGGATTTCAGTCAAGT
>NW_020439081.1:585059-588204 GCF_000699045.2 Agrilus planipennis
ACCTTCACCTCAAATGAGGAGGTCAAAAACCTCCTCGATCAGTTTTTTGCCAGCAAAGACCAAAAATTTTATGAGCGTGGAATTATGCTACTACCAAAAAGATGGCAAAAAGTGTTGGACCAGAACGGTCAATATATAATTTAATAAAGTATTTGTTTATTATACGAAAACTGTCTTTCATTTCGACAAAAAAACGAAATGACTTTCCGAACAACCCTATAATTGAAATTATGTCAACTAACTTTAGTAGTATATCAGATATCATCCATATGATGTTTTTCCAAAAGTGACATACCTATAAAGTAATATTATTACTTATATACTATACAATTTGGTTAACTCCCTCGCGATCGTTTGTTATTGAAACAGAACAAACTTTTAAAATAATAAATGCACGAGAGAATAAAATTACTTTATTTTCGTCAATTCTTGCGTGTATTATATTCAGTTTAACCGCATTTTCTTGAAAAGAAAAATGGCGTTGTATTATAGCAATGTATCAGTTTTCACCCTCAATACACAAAGCACAAGATAAAATAGGTAGAGTAGCGCGCGTATACGATCAATACCAAACAATACACCACAAGATCAACATTATTATCAAAGCCGGATGAGAAAACATCATATTACAAACATGAACATTGTAACTGCCGGCAAAAAAAAATGATTAATAACTTGGAAGATGATAGAGAATGGAAACAAGGAAGAATTGTTCGAACTACAAGTGTTCAGTATCTAATACAGAGAATGCGGTAATGTATTTCATCCCTGCTACATCTAACCGGAATGCTTTTCATATAAGTATCATTATTCCATTCAATCGTGTTCTAATTAATATTTATGACTATTAACTGAGCTCGTCCCGTTGTCGATGATACATAAAGCACTCACATGCATGTACATATATGCAACCAAGTATACTCCCGAATACAGACATTTAGACCCGCTACTTCTTTGCCATTGTGTTGACACTAAACGTCAAAATTGTCGCAATTTAATTAAAAATTGTGATTAAATCCTAAGTTTCAGAATTCAGAAGCGGATATAAGAATATTCTGTTACTTCCACTTATCTAAAAACTAAATGTAATTACCTACAACATATATATCGATATAACCGAAAATATTGATCTGCTGAAACGACAATTCGTTCAAAATTAATTGTGCGTTGATCCCCAAACGCTATACATATTCCAGGGAAATTACAAGATACAAATGGAAAACAGCTCTTCGAGGAAATTGGGTATTTAATTATTGCTCTGCCGAAAGGTGTGTCGATCCCAAAGGAAATGGAACCGGCTCATCCCAGGAGAACATTTGTCATCCTTCATAACGTCTCTTTTAGCATTAGCGTTGTAGAATGCGGAGTAAACGCTGGATAATTCGTCGCGATATGCTACCCTGCTATATCACCCCATCATCGTCTTGATGCGCCGCAGGGATAATCTCGACCTCAAACCTAATATCCGTGGAGCTTTTAAAAACAAAGAATAAACGTTGAAATTGTATTGTAACCAACACTCGTGGAAATCCATAAAGGAATGAAACGATTGCGAAAGGTCAACCGAAATGGTAGATAATGTTGGTTTGGATACATCTAGATTATACACCTACAAAGAATGTCAAATTTTAAAATAATTCTAATACAAAATAACAAATTAGTGTCAAAAACAATTAAGCGGCAGTACCCTGAGCGCTTTAGTACAGTAAAAGCTTTTTATTCGTGGGATATACATTCCATAAATATGCCGCGAATACAGAAACCGTAAATATGGAATGGTAATTAATGTGGAATCATAATGGATACATTCTAAGGTTCCAAAATAAAACCAATATGTATCAAAATAAAATCAATTTATTGAGAAATTAGCAATTAATCAGCTTCAGGCAAGGTTTTAAATAATTTAGTGTTTTTTTTTCTTGTTTTGAATTTTGAAATTAGTTCACTCAGTTACATCTTTTATAAAAGTTGCCTCGGCACGTACTAACAGTACATAGTCAAAAGATGCCGATACGTTAAGGGGATTCAGTAGTACACGCGCCGTAGAGTAAAAACGCACTTATCGGTTCTAGATGTCATGAGTTTAATGTTTAGAAAAGAGGTTTGAAATTTTGTACTAAGATAGATAAAGCTTTGTTTTAAAGCTTGTCGAAGACCATTTTTAAATTNACTTATCAATCCACCCTCGTATACCTATTCTATAATTGTGACAGTAATAACGTTTGCAATGGCCTCCAAAGGGATGTTTCGTAATTGAAACGTCAAGCAATACCTTTAGAAATAACTTGTTCATTTCCGACAGCTAGAGAAAGATATCAAAGTAAAAGGAGTCACGCAACTGTATATATTTTTTACAATCGAAAACTCAATCAAAAAGCTTCTGCAGAGGGAATCCTGGTAGAGTTGAAACTGATACAAGGATTTTGAGAAAATGGAAATATTTTTGGTTTCCCAACTTCGAGCAGAAATGAGAAAAAACACTTTTGAATATATGTGAATAAATTTTTATTTAACGTTATATAAAAAAAATGCAAAGAACGATTTTTGAGACTTTCTCAGGCCAAATATATATGTTTGATTTTAACAGCCCTATTTTCAGTGTCTTTTAAATTATGCTTTTTGACTTTAGTGTCCGACCGAAAATTCGGTTTCGGTTTCGGTTTCGGTCGAGTTTCGGCAAAAAAACGAGTTTCGGTTTCGGCGGCAAACCGAAACCGAAACTGCGTTCGGGGGTTTTTGCGCTCTGCTCGGTCATGTTCGGCGCGTTAAATTCCATCCAAGCGAAGTATACCTACTATACTTACTCAAATAAACATCTCACCTATTTTAAGTATTTTTAAGGCGCAATGAAAGTATTTCCTTAAATGAGGGGTTGTTATCTTGATTTTGATTAGATTATCAATAAGTGAAAATGTCAAAGACTGCAGAGCTATGTGATTTAAAGATAAAAAAATAAAACTGACTGATTATAATAACGTTTTCTTTATTTTTCTCTCAAAACATGATCCTTATAAGGAAGTTTCGGTTTCGGTTTCGGTTTAAACTAATAACATGGGATATTCAAAAATAAAAGTTGGATCCACAATTTTGAATGAAATTTTCAAATGATACCTTTTTATGTATGTACTTACTGTTGCGTTCTCGT